>NC_133151.1:6107112-6123788 GCF_048418815.1 Hemitrygon akajei | reverse complement strand
TTCCACGTTGCATCGCCAAAAAAAAAACCTCAGAGCGTCGCCGGTCGTTAGCCTGTAACTTTTAACGCCGGCACCGAGAAAGGTGTTCCGACCTTGCAAAAGGTCACCAGTTCGCCAATATTCACGGTGCCGAGATACAGCTTTTTGACATCAGACACCCTCGGGCAGGTGCCCCAGCCGTGGATGATCAGGCCCTGGCTTGTATCCCAGCAGCATTGATCCGCGGGGTCACTCCTCTTGGTCCGTAGCCGCCTGGAGGCTTGCTCACAGCCTCTGTGACGGCCCCTGATGGCTCCGTCCTTTGCAGACCCTGTAATGCTGAGAAGAGAGTAGGTTCTGCAGAGTGAACAGCCAGCGAAATCCTGTACACCCCACCTCGGCCTCCGTCTCCGGCATACCTCTACCAGCTCCGGGTATCCGGCTTCCAAATGCCTCCTCGGTCCGGTCTTCCCGAGGGGCTGTCAGTTCTGCCGCGGGCCGACCTGCTTTTGGAGGTTTCTGACAGAGTGTGGCCACGTCAGGGCTCAGTCGGGACCAAGTTCAGAATCACCGGCAAATGCTCAAAGGTACATTAATGTCAGAGGAATGTAGACGGTATACACCCTGAAATAAAAACACAACAAAATGCTGGCGGAACTCAGCAGGCCAGGCAGCATCTGTGGGAGGAAGGTAGTGACGACGTTTCGGGCCGAAACCCTTCATCAGGAGTGAAGTAACATGGGATGGTCGAGGGGGGGATAAGAGGTGGGGGGAGGGATGGAGTAGAGAGCTGGGAAGTGATAGGCTGAAGGGAAACGGGCTGGGGGGGGAAGGTGGAGAATTATGGGAAACAAAAGAGAAAAAAGAAAGGTAGGGCTGGGGGGAGATTATAGTGACGGGGAAAAAGAGAGAGAAAGAGAACCAGACTAAAATAATAGATAGGGATGGGGGTAAGGGGGGGGCAGGGGTATCAACGGAGGTCTGTGAGTTGGATGTTCATGCCGGCAGGTAGGAGGCTACCTAGGCGGGAGATAAGGTACTGCTCCGTCGACCTGCGTGTGGCCCTCATCTTGACAGTAGAGGAGGCCATGGACAGACATGTCGGAGTGGGAGTGGTCTGTGGAATTGAAGTGTGTGGCCACAGGGAGATCCCGCCACTGCTGGAGGACCGAGCGCCGGTGTTCGGGCGAAACGGTCTCCCAGTCTGCGGCGGGTCTCCCCCAATGTATAAACGGCCACATCGGGAGCACCGGATACAGTACATCACCCCAGCTGACTCGCAGGTGAAGTATAGAAATCCTGTATAGAAATGCCATTTCTTCGTTCAGAGTGGTGACAGGAGCCAGTTCTCCTTGTGCCCAAGTAAGAGCGACTGAGGGACAAGTGCAGCGTCATCGAACAGGACAGATCTCAACAGGGCCCTTCGGCCCCCAACGTCGTACTGAACCAATCAAATAGCCAATCTCGTCTGCCTGTACGCAACGTCCATATCTCTCCACTTCCCTCACGGTCACGTACCTCGTACCCCGGTGAGATAGGGGCATGCCTGTCCTAGCACGCGAAGCCAGCTCTGCCGGACTGGGGCGGAGGGCGTCCAGACCGGAGGCGACGTTTCAGGCCCCACTCTCCTCGCGCTTCCGCGACGTTTACTCCTCTCTCCGCCGCGCCGAGGGCCCCGGAGACTGCTCCGGGCTTCCCGTCCGCGAGCTTTTGTGGCGATCTGCCCCGCTGGTGCGACGAACTGAGGCTTCGGGCCTACTCCAGGCTTCGTGTCGGCGGACTCTGATCTGGTTCCGAATGCTTGAAACTGTTTGCACAATTTGTTTGTGTCGGTCTATCTGTCTCTCTCTCCCCCCTCTCTGTGCACTAGGTGTGGGCCGTTCTTTAAAAATGGGCTCTTTTGTGTCTCTTGTTTTGTGTAAGCAGACAAATCTCAAGGTTGCATAATTTGAACTTTGAACTTGAAATCTACAGCAAGATCCAACGGCCAGGGAGCTGGTTCTAGACACTACAGCACAGTACAGGCCCTCCGGCCCTTGATGTTGTGCAGACCCATATATTCCTTTAAAAAAAGTACTAATCCCACACTACCCCGTAACCCTCTATTTTTCTTTCATCCACGTGCCTGTCCCAAGAGGCTCTTAAATACCCCTAATGTTTTAGCCTCCACCACCATCCCTGGCAAGTCATTCCAGGCACTCACAACCCTCTGTGTAAAAAACTTACCGTGATGTCTCCCCTAAACTTCCCTCCCTTAACTTTGTACCTATGCCCTCCGGTGTTTGCTATCGGTGCCCTGGGAACAGGTACTGACTATCCACCCTATCTATGCCCTCTCATAATCTTGTAGACCTCGATAGAGGTCCCCTCTCATTCTTCTACGCTCCAAAGAGTCCCAGCTCTGCTAACCTTGCCTCACGTGACTTGTTCTCCAAACCAGGCAACATCCTGGTAAATCTCCTCTGCACCCTCTCCGTAGCTTCCAGCCACGCCCTGTGGAGGAGGCGAAGGGCACAGGAGGCGTCACGGTCACTTACTGCAACCAGGGACGGCCCCATTCGTGATGGCCACCTCGTCCCACTGGACCTGGACTTCTGAGGAGGGCAGAGTGGAACTGCCCCAGAGCAGTGGCTTCGCACAGGGTCTCTCTCCTGTCATCGCTGGACGACCACCACCAGGCACCTATCTAAACATCTCTTAACACTATCTGCCTCCACGTTCAACTCAAGTGCTAAAACCGTGCCTCTATGTGGCCCCTGAAGCCAGAACGAAGGAGACGCTACAAAAACTGCAGGCTTTCATCAACCAGAATCCTAAATTAAAAACCACCACGGTTTCCTCGGCTGCGTTAAGTCTAGGGACGACGAACTCCGGCCACGCCAAACCCGTGAGATCGAGCCGCGCTCGATCCCGCCCCAAACCCCGGTGCGTGTGGACGCTGTGTCATTCGCTACCCTGTTACGAAATATCAGACGGTATGCTGAACACGATTAGAGGAATTATATTTATCAACCTTAACTGAAGGGTCCGTATAGTGTGAGGGGGTTTCTTCTTTCTTTATGTCACTGCGTGTGTTAATCAAAATGGCTTCTTTGTTTTGTTGAAAGTAGGAATGCTTCTTTGTTGTGATAGGTGCTTTTCTCTCGCAGTTTGTTTGGGTTAAAATGACTGATAACGAGAATTGTACTCATCTGTTGGCCAATTGGGGATTAATGTTGTTCTTTCTTCTGGGTCTGTAAGCTAGTGTTGGCGGGCTTTTGGGCAGTCGGCGCGAGGGGGAGGGGGGGAGAGAGGGGGGGAGAGGACGCGATGCTGTAAGCTGGGCGATAGCACGGACCCCGAGCGGGGGGTCCGAGGCCAGGATTTTCGGTGAGGAGAGGAGACGAAGACAGACGTGCCGGGGGCACTTGGTCGATCACTTCGGGTCGTCCTGAGCTACGAGTCGGGGAGGTCTGAGGGGATCGAATGGTGGCCAGAAGACTTCGTTAATTGAGCTCCAACGGTTGTGCACAAAGTGGTTTGGACTTTGATAAGTTTTGGCGCCTTTTCTTTTCCTTCATATATACTGTATCGTTATTAATCACTTAGTTCTAGTAATCTCTATAAAGTGTAATCGTTTAATCGCACATAGTGTCCTGTCTGTTATTTGGCGAGGCGGGGACATCACACAGCATCCACACCAGCTGATTACCCAGTTTGGCGGGGCCGAAGGCTGCTCCCCCCAGACAGAAGCGAGTCTGACCGAGCCTGAGGCCCACCAGGGGGCTACATCTGAATAACCAAAAAGAAAAGGGCCCATTCTAATTGAACGGTCAAACGTGCACGTGTTGGAGCTCATCTTGAACTCCTCTGTCACTCGCGCGCTGGGCCCTCAGTCAACGCGAAAGCACAGGCCGCCCTCTGAACGTCGCTCGCGATCCATCTCGAATAAACGGGTCTCCCACCGGACTGTACGCCACAACCGGTTCTCCCCAGTGTCTTCTCTCTCCCCATCTCCTCTCGAACGAAAGCCCCAAAGCCCAACCATGGCGTCATTCACCAGAGAAACCGCCTGCCGAGGGTAGCGGACACCAACAGAATCAACAGACTCATTCCTGAGGCCAGTGATGTTGTGGGGGGTGGAACTGGACTCTCTGACGGCGGTGTCTGAAAAGAGGATGCTGTCCAAGTTGCATGCCATCTTGGACAATGTCTCCCATCCACTCCATAATGTACTGGTTAGGCACAGGAGTACATTCAGCCAGAGACTCATTCCACTGAGATGTGACACTGAGCGTCATAGGAAGTCATTCCTGCCTGTGGCCATCAAACTTTACAACTCCTCCCTCGGAGTGTCAGACACCCTGAGCCAATAGGCTGGTCCTGGGCTTATTTCCACTTGGCATGATTAACTTATTATTATTTAATTATTTATGGTTTTATTTTGCTATATTTCTACACTATTCTTGGTTGGTGCGGCTGTAACGAAACCCCATTTCCCCTCGGGATCAATAAAGTATGTCTGTCTGTATCCGTTAATCCGACCGTGCCAACGGGATGGTCATCTTCAACAAAAGCCCAAAATTTAGCTGAAAACAAGCAGCTCCCACGGAACAGCATGGGCATGAAACTCATACAGCAGCACAGTTTAGAAAAAAAAGTACAAACCAGGGCATTACATCATCATCAAGATGGCCTGACAAAGTAACCAAACAGACACTGCGGGGAAAGTACCCACCACAGAGGTAGAAATACGGGAACAGAAACGGAGGTGGACGAGGAGGCGAGGAAGCTGACCTACGATGTCACCGGACAGGCGCTGAGAACGGAATCCCCGAGGGCAGAGGGAAGGGGGACTTCCGAAAAAAAAAAAGGCATGGAGGAGAGAACGTCGAGGCCCGAAATTAGACCATGGGCACCCTCCCCCTCGAGAGATTACCTCAGAAAAGTTCTGGTCGTCCCACTATAGGGCGTTGAGGGTGCAGAAAAGGCTCGTCGAGATGCTGGCCTGCTTCCTCGAACTTGTCCTGATCCAGTGTGCACAAATATCGTGCAGTTTTTTTTTTTAAAAACCCAGTGACGACAACATGTGCACGCTGAACTTTTACTGCTAAACCTGAAGTTCTTGTAAGTCGGGTTTCTAAATATCTTGCAAGTTCTCCAGCAGCTTCTGCACCACGACGATACACACAGGTAACAGCAGCTTTCTGCAAATATTTCTCATAGCTGCACGTCCCTGACCTCATGAGCTTCCGGCGTCGCAGCTTCTACTGTCCCGCTAAGCCATTCCGCTTCGGACGAGCTCTCAAGTTCTTTCGCGCTTCGCGCCCCTTTGCCTCTTTGGAACCCGGTGCACAGTGAATCGATAATTTCCTCAAACAGAAACGGCGCCAACCAGCCGGTTCCGAAACCTGCGGACAAATCGTCGCAAACTCCGCGCCGCCCGCGTCCGAAACTGGAAACGGACGATCGCGAAAAACACTCGATGAGGTGGAGGGTGACGACCTTCGGCGGGGCGGTTTAAATCCCCTTGCGCGCCACGCCTGTACACCGTAGAGGGAACGTGCTCGCCCGAGGAGGCTAGACAAACTCGGGTTGCTTTCTCCGGGGCGCCGGAGGCCGGATCTGGTAGACTCGCAGGGGTGTCAAACTCATTTTAGGTCACGGGCCGGATTGAGCAAAATGCAGCTCCATGCGGGCCGGATCAGTCGGACGCGTGCGAACGCAGCTTTCGTTGCCTCCGTTTTTTCAGCCTGCTCTCATGTGTCTCAGTCTCTGCTATAACTACAAAGTGTTTCACTTTACAAATTCCGTTTCTTATGAAGAAGACTGCCGAATAAACACTAAAAACCCTGAAAACCTGGTACCTGAATGAACTCAGCATTAGCCATATCATATGCCATAGGCGCTTCGATTACTGGGGCCAGCTTTAATAGTAATTAGATATTATCTCGCGGGCCAAAGATAATTCCACCGCGGGCCGGATTTGGCCCGCGGACCTTGAGTTTGACATATATGTGGTAGAGGTTTATAAGATTATGAGATGCACAGACAGAGTGGACAGGGAGTTATCTGTTTTTTGATCCGATTTTTCGCTGGTTTGGCACAGCATTGTGGGCCGAGTGGCCTGCTGCCGCAGTCTCCTGCGTTTTATGATGCAGCCTGAGGGTCACCGTTGGCCAATAATCCACCAGGAGCTAAGGGCCCAAGAAGGATATATCTGGCTCTTCCACCACCCGGGGCAGCACGTACCAGGCATCCAGCACTCGGAGTAAAAAACTTACCCCTCACATCCCCCTTGAACCTACCCCTCTCTCCTTCAATGCATGCCCTCTGGTATTAGAGGAGAAAGGGCAAAGATACTTACCGTCTGTCTACTCCGTCAATGCCTCTCATAATCTTACAGAGTCAGAGAGAAGTACAGCACAGAAACAGGCCCTTCAGCCCATCTAGTCCATGCTGAATTATTTAATCTGTCTACTCCCATCGACCTGCACCGGGACCACAGACCTCCAGACCCCCCCCCCCCCCCATCCGTGTACCCGTCCAAACTTCTCTTAAACTTTGAGATTGAGCTCACGGGCACCACCTGCGCTGGCGGCTCGTCCCACGCTCTCACCCCCCTCCGAGTGTTGGTCGTTAATGCCAACGACGCATTTCACTGTGTGTTTCGATGTACATGTGACAAGTAAAGCCGATCTCTTTTTGACTTAGTGGATGTGGAGAGGATGTTTCCTGTAGTGGGGGAGTCTAGGACCAGAGGACACAGATAGAGTGGATGTGGAGAGGATGTTTCCTATAGTGGGGGAGTCTAGGACCAGAGGACACAGATAGAGTGGATGTGGAGAGGATGTTTCCTGTAGTGGGGGAGTCTAGGACCAGAGGACACAGATAGAGTGGATGTGGAGAGGATGTTTCCTATAGTGGGGGAGTCTAGGACCAGAGGACACAGATAGAGTGGATGTGGAGAGGATGTTTCCTATAGTGGGGGAGTCTGGGACCAGAGGACACAGATAGAGTGGATGTGGAGAGGATGTTTCCTATAGTGGGGGAGTCTAGGACCAGAGGACACAGATAGAGTGGATGTGGAGAGGATGTTTCCTATAGTGGGGGAGTCTAGGACCAGAGGGCACAGATAGAGTGGATGTGGAGAGGATGTTTCCTATAGTGGGGGAGTCTAGGACCAGAGGACACAGATAGAGTGGATGTGGAGAGGATGTTTCCTATAGTGGGGGAGTCAAGGACCAGAGGACACAGATAGAGTGGATGTGGAGAGGATGTTTCCTATAGTGGGGGAGTCTAGGACCAGAGGACACAGATAGAGTGGATGTGGAGAGGATGTTTCCTATAGTGGGGGAGTCTAGGACCAGAGGACACAGATAGAGTGGATGTGGAGAGGATGTTTCCTATAGTGGGGGAGTCAAGGACCAGAGGACACAGATAGAGTGGATGTGGAGAGGATGTTTCCTATAGTGGGGGAGTCTAGGACCAGAGGACACAGATAGAGTGGATGTGGAGAGGATGTTTCCTGTAGTGGGGGAGTCTAGGACCAGAGGACACAGATAGAGTGGATGTGGAGAGGATGTTTCCTATGATGGGGGAGTCTAGGACAGAGGACACAGATAGAGTGGATGTGGAGAGGATGTTTCCTATGATGGGGGGGGGGGGGGGGGGGGGGGAGAGTCTAGGACCAGAGGACAAAGCTTCAGAATACAAGGACTTCCCTTTAGAACAGAGTCATAGAAAAGTACAGCAGAGGAAAAGGCCCTTCGGCCCATCTAGTCCGTGCCAGACCACTTAAGCTGCCTACTCCCATGAACGTACGGGGACCACAACCCTCCACTCCCCTACGATCAGTGTACCCATCCAAACTTCTCCCAAACGGTGAGATCGAGCTCACATGCACCACTTGTGCTGGCAACTCGTTCCAGAGAAGTTTCCCCTCACGTTCCCCTCAAACCTCTCACCTTTCACCCTTAATCCATGACCTCTGGTTGTCGTCGTCCCACCCAACCTCAGTGGAAAAAGCCTGTTGCGTTTACCCTATCTATACCCCTCATAATTTTGTACACCACTATCAAATCCCCTCTCAATATTCTACATTCCAAGGAATAAAGTCCCAGTCTCTTCAATCTTTCCCTACAACTCAGGTCTCCCAGTCCTGGTAATTTGTAAATCTTGTATGTGTTTTTTAGAGTCTGGTTAACGATCGACGACAGCTCTACACACACTCACAGCCCGCAGGCTCCCCTCTCTCCTCACGGGCTCTGGCGATCAGCGAACCCTCACCCACACACCGCTCCCCCGGACACAGCGGCCCCCTACTCACCGTGTAGTGCATGTGCAGCGTGTCACTCTTGCGGGACCTGATGGGGCAGTTGTCCACCCGCTTCTTGACGCCGATCTGCAGCTTCCTCTTCTCACCACCGTCGCCCCGCGAGGGGGCGCAGAGCGAGCCCAGCACCAGGGCGACGAGGGGCAGCACCAGGTCCGGCTTCATGGCTGTAACCCAAAGCGCCGGGGGGGGGTGAGTCAGGCCGACCGAGGAACACCCTCCCCAGCTGCCACACCAGGCCATTCAGCCCATCCAGTCTGTTTGCCATTCCGCCACGGCCGATCCCGGATCCCACTCAACCCCATACACCTGCCTCCTCGCCATATCCTCTGATCAGGAAACAATCAACTTCTGCTTTAAGTACACCCAAGGACTTGGCCTATGGCGGGCATACGGTGGGTTGGCCTTCATTAATCGAGGGTTTGAGTTCCAGGAGCCGTGAGGTAATGTCGCAGCTCTACAAAACCCCGGTTAAACCTCACTTAAAAAGATTCAACAGGCAGTCCCCGAGATACGAACGTCCGACTTGCGAACAACTCGTACTTACGACTGAGGAAGGAGAACGCCGTCCGCCATTTTAAGTCGGATCACGACGCCGTCCGCCATTTTAAGTCGTTGCCGTTGACACTGTGTTGAGTGTGCAACTTTGTATTTGGCTTAAATTTTTCTTAGCAAGATTCACCCTGACCCCCCCCCCCTCCCTTTTCCAGTCAGCACCGCCCCAACTTGTCCCATTTAACCTTAGTGCGGCGGACTTTAGGACCCGGGGAATTCAATGCGGTGGACTTTAGGACCCGGCAGAGCTCAGGACCCAACACCCGCGGTGTTTCTGCTCCGGGAAAACGATCGCCATTGAAAATAAAGTGGAAATAATAAAGCGATCGGAAAGAGGTGAAACGCCATCGGTCATTGGAAAAGTGTTAGGCTACATCGGTCAATGATCGGAACAATTTTAAAGGATAAAGTGAGAATAATGGAGCATGTGGAAGGCCCTGCCCCGATGAAAGCTACAATTATTACTAAGCAACGCAGTGGTTTAATTATTGGAATACATACGTTTCTTAGGTGTTTTATATGCATAGAAAGGTAAAATATATACGAAGACAAATGTTTGACTTACTGACGCTAAATAATACCGGATGTACCTGTTCTGACTTATGTACAAATCCGACTTAAAGACGGACTCAGGAACGGAACTCGTTCGTAACCTGGGGACTGCCTGTATTCAGTTCTGGTCTCCGCATTATAGGAAAGATGCTGGAGGTTTTAGAGAGGGTGCAGAGATTCACCAGGACGCTGCCTGGATTAGAGAGCGTGTCCTGTGAGGAGAGGCTGAGCGAGCTGGGGCTTTGGAGTGAGGGAGGATGAGAGGTGACTTGATAGAGGTGGATAAGATGATCAGAGGCACAGATCGAGTGGAGGGCCAGAGGCTTCTTCCAAAGGAGGTGTAGGGCGCTCCTTCCCTCCGCTAGCCTGCAGGTCACCCTTGGGACAAGGTGTAGCACCTCCCCTGATCAGGGTAAAGCCCTGTGGATGGCTGGATGAGCAGCACAGGTTCAATCCTCGCCCCTGCCTGTGAGGAGTTTGTACGTTCTCCCCGTGACCCGGTTTTCCCCCCCCACACCGGTTAGAGTTAGCGAGTTCTGGGCGTGCTACGTTGGTGCCAGAAACGTGGCGACGCTCGCCGGCTGCCCCCAGCACGCCCTGGGACTGTGCTGGCCGCTGGTACAAATGTCGTGGTTCACTCTTTGCTTCGATGTGCGTGCGACCAGCATAGAGTCAGCTGCAGGTCGACAAACTTCGGGAGGGTCAGGGGTTAGGGGTTACAAGGGCGGAGCTGGCGGACGGGCTCCGCCCTAAGGGCAGGGCAGGTTAGATGGGCCGAGCGGCCACCCCTTCCTCTCCTGGCACCAGGACAGCCTCGAACCCCTCCCAAAGTGCAGGAATGGAGGAGGCGGGGTGGCGGGGCGTTGGGGACTCAGCAAGATCCCACAAATACCCGGTTCTAGACACGCAAGGGGTGGGGTCCTTCGGCCCTCCCGTCACCCCCCACCCCGATTTCCACACCCGCCTTCTCCCTTTACACTGCCCTGGTTTGCACACTCATTTAGGGTGTGCACACTTATTCACCCCCAGAGCACCAAAACCACTCTCCTCACCTCCTCCAGGTGCTTTACACCAGTTCCACCCCCCCCCCACAAAAGTCCAGTTTGCACACTTACCCCCCAGCCGGGTACAACATGCAAACCCCAACAGAAAGCAGTTTGCACACTTGCCCGCCCCTCCGTGTTACTTTGTACACTCAGCCCCTCCCCGGGATACGGTTCACACCCGCACACGGTCACTCTCCGGGTGACGGACGGTTCACACCCTCCCTTACACACTCACTTTGCACAATCCTCCGTTCACACTCGCCGCTCTCGCTGAATCGATCCGTCGCGCTTCCCCGACCCGGAAGACGAACCGGCCGCTCGGTGATCAGCCCGCCCGCCGCAGCGCCCCCTCGCGGAGGAGCCTGACCCGCCCCCCGCGGAGCTCCGTCCTGGGACCACGCCGGCGGCGCAGCTCCGCCCTGGGACCACGCGGGCAGCTGAGAACTCTCCTGTGGGACTCTGGGCATCCGGTGGAGCTCCGCGGGGAAGCCACACGCAAAGAGGTCAAACAGTGTATGCAGAATAACGAGATTCTGGAAGGAAATGATGAGGGGTGCGGACCCATTGGGAGTGTGGACGATGGGAGTGAATGGGAAGGAGTGGGGGTCCCATTGGGAGTGTGGGCAGTGGGAGTGAATGAGAAGGGGTGGGGTCCCATTGGGAGTGTGGACAGTGGGAGTGAATGGGAAGGAGTGGGGGTCCCATTGGGAGTGTGGGCAGTGGGAGTGAATGAGAAGGGGTGGGGTCCCATTGGGAGTGTGGGCAGTGGGAGTGAATGAGAAGGGGTGCAGTCCCATTGGGAGTGCGGACAGTGGGAGTGATTGGGGAGGGGTGGGGTCCCATTGGGAGTGCGGACGGTGGGAGTGAATGGGGAGGGGTGGGGTCCCATTGGGAGTGCGGACAGTGGGAGTGAATGGGGAGGGGTGGGGTCACATTGGGAGTGTGGACGGTGGGAGTGAATGAGAAGGGGTGGGGTCCCATTAGGAGTGTGGGCAGTGGGAGTGAATGAGAAGGGGTGGAGTCCCATTGGGAGTGTGGACGGTGGGAGTGAATGGGAAGGGGTGGGGTCCATTGGGAGTGTGGACAGTGGGAGTGAATGGGAAGGAGTGGGGTCCCATTGGGAGTGTGGATGGTGGGAGTGAATGGGAAACGGTGGGGTCCCGTTGGGAGTGTGGACGGTGGGAGTGAATGGGAAGGGGTGGGGTCCCGTTGGGAGTGTGGATGGTGGGAGTGAATGGGAAACGGTGGGGTCCCGTTGGGAGTGTGGACGGTGGGAGTGAATGGGAAGGGGTGGGGTCCCGTTGGGAGTGTGGATGGTGGGAGTGAATGGGAAGGAGTGGGGTCCATTGGGAGTGTGGATGGTGGCAGTGAATGGGGAGGGGTGGGGTCCCATTGGGAGTGTGGACAGTGGGAGTGAATGGGGAGGGGTGGGGTCCCATTGGGAGTGTGGACAGTGGGAGTGAATGGGGAGGGGTGGGGTCCCATTGGGAGTGTGGACAGTGGGAGTGAATGGGGAGGGGTGGGGTCCCATTGGGAGTGCGGATGGTGGGAGTGAATGGGGAGGGGTGGAGTCCATTGGGAGTGAATGGGAAGGGGTGGGGTCCCATTGGGAGTGTGGACGGTGGGAGTGAATGGGGAGGGGTGGGGGTCCCATTGGGAGTGTGGACAGTGGGAGTGAATGGGGAGGGGTGGGGGTCCCATTGGGAGTGTGGACGGTGGGAGTGAATGGGGAGGGGTGGGGGTCCCATTGGGAGTGTGGACAGTGGGAGTGAATGGGGAGGGGTGGGGTCCCATTGGGAGTGAATGGGAATGGGTGGGGTCCCATTGGGAGTGTGGACGGTGGGAGTGAATGGGAAGGGGTGGGGTCCCATTGGGAGTGTGGACAGTGGGAGTGAATGGGAAGGGGTGGGGTCTCATTGGGAGTGAATGGGAAGGGGTGGGGTCCCATTGGGAGTGAATGGGAAGGGGTGGGGTCCATTGGGAGTGAATGGGAAGGGGTGGAGTCCCATTGGGAGTGTGGACGGTGGGGGTGAATGGGAAGGGGTGGGGTCCCATTGGGAGTGTGGACGGTGGGAGTGGATGGGGAGGGGTGCGGTCCCATTGGGAGTGTGGACGGTGGGAGTGAATGGGGAGGGGTGGGGTCCCATTGGGAGTGTGGACGGTGGGAGTGGATGGGGAGGGGTGGGGGTCCCATTGGGAGTGTGGACAGTGGGAGTGGATGGGGAGGGGTGGGGTCCCATTGGGAGTGTGGACCGTGGGAGTGGATGGGGAGGGGTGGGGGTCCCATTGGGAGTGAATGGGAAGGGGTGGGGTCTCATTGGGAGTGAATGGGAAGGGGTGGGGGTCCCATTGGGAGTGTGGATGGTGGGAGTGGATGGGGAGGGGTGGAGTCCGATTGGGAGTGTGGACAGTGGGAGTGGATGGGGAGGGGTGGGGACCCATTGGGAGTGTGGACAGTGGGAGTGAATGGGAAGGGGTGGGGTCCCATTGGGAGTGTGGACAGTGGCAGTGAATGGGAAGGGGTGGGGTCCCATTGGGAGTGTGGACAGTGTGAGTGAATGGGAAGGGGTGGGGTCCCATTGGGAGTGTGGACAGTGGCAGTGAATGGGAAGGGGTGGGGTCCCATTGGGAGTGTGGACAGTGGGAGTGAATGGGAAGGGGTGGGGTCCCATTGGGAGTGTGGACAGTGGGAGTGAATGGGAAGGGGTGGGGTCCCATTGGGAGTGTGGACGGTGGGAGTGAATGGGGAGGGGTGGGGTCCCATTGGGAGTGTGGACGGTGGGAGTGGATGGGGAGGGGTGGGGTCCCATTGGGAGTGTGGACGGTGGGAGTGAATGGGGAGGGGTGGGGTCCCATTGGGAGTGTGGACAGTGGGAGTGAATGGGAAGGGGTGGGGTCCCATTGGGAGTGTGGACGGTGGGAATGGATGGGGAGGGGTGGGGTCCCATTGGGAGTGTGGACGGTGGGAGTGAATGGGAAGGGGTGGGGTCCCATTGGGAGTGAATGGGAAGGGGTGGGGTCCCATTGGGATTGAATGGGAAGGGGTGGGGTCCCATTGGGAGTGTGGACAGTGGGAGTGGATGGGGAGGGGTGGGGTCCCATTGGGAGTGTGGACGGTGGGAGTGAATGGGAAGGGGTGGGGTCCCATTGGGAGTGTGGACGGTGAGAGTGAATGGGAAGGGGTGGGGTCCCATTGGGAGTGAATGGGGAGGGGTGGGGTCCCATTGGGAGTGTGGACAGTGGGAGTGGATGGGGAGGGGTGGGGTCCCATTGGGAGTGTGGACGGTGGGAGTGAATGGGAAGGGGTGGGGTCCCATTGGGAGTGTGGACAGTGGGAGTGAATGGGGAGGGGTGGGGTCCCATTGGGAGTGTGGACGGTGGGAGTGAATGGGGAGGGGTGGGGTCCCATTGGGAGTGTGGACGGTGGGAGTGAATGGGGAGGGGTGGAGTCCGATTGGGAGCACAGATGTCCGGGGAGAATGGGAAGTGGCGGGGCCTGCGGACAGCATGAGTAAGCAGTGCTCGGTTTTCCCCGATTGTGTAATCCGCTGGCAAAGCTTCGTCACTGAGCAGTAACCACATTTCATCAGAACTTTTATTGTTTATACTACAGACGATTCACGGGTCCAGATGCGATCCGGCGCGTACAAACGGAGTGAAGCCGAGGAGGGACGGCCCGTGGCTCTTCCAGTCGAAGCTCAAGTGCTGACTACCACCCCCCCCCGTTCCAGTGTGGGGGGGGGAGGCTATTCTGCCTGGTTGTGTTGGGGGGGGGGGTTACACTGGTCCAGGAACGTGGAGCGGTAACACAGATTTGATTGGTTAATTCCCCCCCCACCCCACCCGCCAATGAATCCCCCACGCTGCAGCCCCCAGGGCCCAGCGGGCTACTGGAAAGGGGGGTCACCTCCCCATCACGCAGGAACGGGGCTACCTCCGCCAGAGACAGGGTATCGTCGGGATGGCCTCCATCCACCACCCCACACCGCCCCCCCCGTGTCAGGACGCGGCGCCCGCGAGCTGGGGGTACTCCAGGCCGTGCTCCTCGGCGTGCGCCCGCCAGTGGTCGTCGTCGCACTCGTGCGTGAGGTAACGGCGGCCCATCCGCCCCTCGAACCGCCGCAGGTCCAGCCAGCTCTGGAAGTCCTGGAGAGCGGAGGGGGTGCAGGAAGAAAGTGAGAAGGGCGGGGTTGGGGCAGGGATAGAGGGGGGGGGGGGGGAGATTACATCAACTGGATTCAAATCCCCAGCCAGAACTCATGAAGGAGTGGGCCACTCCCTATCCACCCCCTCCCCCCCGATCCTGGCACCATTTCAACAAGGGGCAACGCCAACTCGGTGTACAGCACCTCACCTTCCCACTGGGGCCCCTCACAGCCCTCCTGACTCAACCCCCCTCCCTCCCCAAGCATGCGAGGAAGGTGGCTCTTGGAATTGAGAAGAATGGGGAGGGACGGGGGGTGGCATCTCTTTGAAACTCACCAAACGTTGCCAGGCCTATACGAAGTGGATACGGGGCAAGTGTGTTAAAGACGGCGGTGGTGGGGGCGGGGGGAGTCTGGGACCTGAGGGCACAGCCTCAGAGTAGGAGGGAGATGAGGAGCTCCCTCACAAGAGATTCCGCAGATGCTGGAAGTCCAGAGCAACACACTGGAGGAACTCAGCGGGTCAGGCGGCTGTGATGAGCAAACAGATGACGTTCTGGGTATGTGACCCCCTTCATCAGGACTGGAAAAGAAGGGGAGGGGGGCGAGAAGCCCGAATAAGGGGGGGGAGGGGGAAGAAGGGGTGCAATCTGGAAGGTGATCGGTGAAATCAAGTGGGTGGGGCGTGGGGACGAGGGAAGAAGACGGGTGTGAAGGTGAAGGGTTGAAGAAGAAGGAATTTCTTCACCCCCCCCCCCCCCCGAGAAACCAACAGGTTTCAATGAGGTCACCCCTCTCATTCTTCCGAATTCTAGTGCGGACAGGCCCAGAGCCATCGAACGCTCTTCGTATGACAAGCCGTCCAGTCCCAGAATCGTTTTCGTGAATCTCCACTCCAGTGTCAGCACATCCTTCCTAAGGGCCCAGACCCGTTCACAACACTCCAAGTGAGGCCTTGCCCCTGCTCTACACAGTCTCAACATCACATCCTGTCGTTTACTGTTTATTACTTCCAGCTTTTTGCTTTTGCACGCCGGTGGGACGCCCGAGTCGGTGCGGTCCTCTCGTCCCGCAGAGGTCGGCGGATTTATTGGGTACGCCCGCAAGAAAATGAACCTCAGGGTTGTTCATGGCTACGCGTATGTAATGTGATGATAAAATCTACTCCGAAGTTTGAGGGATGGAGGCGAACGGGGGCGGACATGGTGGGGGGAAAACGAGGCGGCGGTGGCCGGGGAATTGAACGTTGCTGGACGGGGCCGTGTGAAGTGTGCCACTAGGAGACACAGGAGCAGAAGTAGGCCATTCGGCCCATCGAGTCTGCCCCTATCTCCTCCTCAACCCCAGTCCCCGGCCTTCTCCCCGTAACCCTTTGATGCCGTGTCCGATCGAGAACCTATCAATCTCTGCCTTAAATACTCCCAACGGCCTTGGCCTCCACAGCTGCCTGTGGCAACAAATTCCACAAACTCACCGCCCTCCGCGGCCAAAGGAGCCTCCAGCAGTTTGTGTAACGCTACTATCAGCCAGTGGGCTCATTCCCCGCCACCGTCTATAAGGAACTCCTCCCCCCCGCCCCCCCCCCCCCCGGACGCTCAGGGTTCATCCCGCACTGGCTAGGGTGAGTAAGTCAGCGTGGGACGTCACGTCAGCATGGGACGGGTGGGTTACCTGGAGCCAGGCGTGACTGAGGGCCTTGTCCACACTGTACCGTTTGCGAATCTTCACCTGCAACAGGCTGTTGATCAGGTCAATGGCTGCGGAGAGAGAGAGGGAGGAGGGAGGAGTGAGGAGTGAGGAGGTGGGGGTTGTCCGAGTGGGTGCACGTTCGGCTGGCCTCGGCAGTGAGGGGACCCACTGTCGTCTGTGGGATGACGAGGGAAGCGGGATGTGTCTGTGGTGGAAGAGGGGGAGGGTGGGAGGGGATGGGGGAGGGAGTGAGGTGGGAGAGGGGGAGGAAGATGGGGAATGGGAGGAGGAGGAGGGAAGGGAGGTGGGGGAGTAGGAAGAGGGAGAGAGATGGGTAAAGGGGAAGGAGAGTTGGTGGAGGAAGGGGAGGGCAGAAGGGGGGAGGAAGGGGCAGGA
>NC_133151.1:6047112-6104612 GCF_048418815.1 Hemitrygon akajei | reverse complement strand
CGCAGTGGACTATGTTCTTGGAGTGAAGGTAGCGGAGGGCTTCCAATATCTACCGGGGGTGGGGTTGATGGAAATGGAGGGGGAGGGGTGGCAGGTGAGAGAGAGAGAGAGGCGAGGGAGGGGGGGAAGGAGAGGAAGAGATGGGACAGGAAAGGGTGGGGGGAGAGAGAGCTGTATTAGTCCCCGGACACAAATTCACACCCACCAGTTATCTCCATGTGGTTTCCATCCTGCGTTTGTTTGCGTGGAGGAGTTTCTCTGTTCTCTCCGTGACCGGGCACCCGCCACCCTTGGGTGGGAGGGAGGGAGCGGCCCGGGCGTGTAATTAGTGGTGGAGGGAGGGGCCGATCGGGTGGGCTGCTCCGTCAGAAATGGTGACGAGTTCCTTTGAGAGTTTTTGGAGTTGCCCCTCGCCCGGGTGCACCTGACCTGGCGAGTCACTCCCCACAGGATTCCACCCCCCACCCCCCACCCCCATCTGCTTTATCTTCCCGACCTTTCAATCGGCGTCCTCCTCACAGCTGAGTGAGATCTGCGAGGCCAGGCGTGCCACTGGAAACACGGGGCGAAGTGGAACCCACGGGAACTCTGCCTCCCGCTCCCCTTAAAACCCAGTGGGACCCCGTCTCCCGCTCCCCTTAAAAACCCAGCGGGACCCCGTCTCCCGGTCCCCTTAAACCCAGGCGGTTGGTGATTCCCGCTCCCTTCACACCTCCACACCAAGCCACCATCTTTCTGCCCGCTCAGCCGGACTGTCTCCCGGCGGGGCGGGGCGGGACGGGAGCCGAGGTGCCTGGCCCGGAGGGAGGATGCGAGAGGTCGAGGGCGGGGAGCGGGCAGACACCCTCGTACCTGGATGGTGAGGAACCTGGTGAGGCGCTCGGGCAGGCGGCTGTTCTCACTGGAAAGGATCAGCTCCAACATGTCTCCGCGCAGCTTCTCCATCACCACGAAAATGCGCTCCGGGTCCTCGAACACGGCGTCGAGCGCAACCACCCCAGGGTGCTGCAGGTTCTGCCGAGGGGGGAGAGAGAGAGCGTGAGGAAGCGAGGACGGGAAAGGGTGAGGGAGCTTCCCCTGGGAGAGCAGACCATGACAGATATTCCCAACGCCTCGAGATCTTCAAGTAAGGGGGAGACAAAACAAAATGCATCGGGTGGCCTGTCCCGGGCCCAGCACACGGACGCATTCACAAAGAGGTTAAGGATGTTCGGCCTGTCATAGAAAAAGTACAGCGCAGAAACAGGCCCTTCAGCCCATCTAGTCCATGCTGGACCATTTAAACTGCCTACTCCCATCGACCCGCACCGGGACCACAGCCCTCCAGACCCCTCCCGTCCATGTACCCGTACAAACTTCTCTTAGACGTTGAAATCGAGCTCGCATGCACCCCTTGCGCCGGCAGCTCGATCCGCACTCTCACCACCCCCCCCACCCCCGAGTGAAGAAGGTTCCCCTCATGTTCACCTTAAATTCCTCACCTTTCGCCCTTAACCCATGACCTCTGGCTGTAGTCCCGGCCAAACTCAGTGGGAAAAGCCTGCTGGCATTTATCTTATCTATACCCCCTCATAATTCTGTACACCTCTATCAAATCTCCCCTCGATCTCCTAACCCCCACGGAGTGAAGTCCTAACCTATTCAATCTTCAAACTCAGGTCTTCCAGACCCGGCAACATCCTTGTAAATTCTCTCTGCGCTCTTTCAACCTTATTTACATCTTACCCGTAGGTCAGTGACCAAAGCTACACACAATACTCCAAACTAGGCCTCGCCAACGTCTTGTACAACTTCAACATAACATCCCATCTCCTGTACTCAGTACTTTGATCTATGAAGACCAATGGGCCGAAAACTTTCTTTATGACCCTATCTATCTGTGACGCCACTTTCGATGAACAACGGACCTGTATTCCTTAGTTCTACCACGGTGCCCTTCCTCGGTGCCCGACCGATCACTGTGTCAGACCTGCTCTGGTTGGTCCGACCGAAGTGCAAAACCTCGCACTAGTCTGTATTAAACTCCATCTGCCATTTTCCAGCCCAGTTGGTCCAGATCCCGCTGCAAAGCTCTGCTAGTCTTCCTGGTTGCCCACCACGCCCGCAGTCTCGTGCCATCCGCAAATTTGCTTACCCGGTTAACCCCGCGTTATCGTCCAGATCATTGTTTCACTGACAGCAGCGGATCCGGCACCGATCCCCGCGGCTCTCCGCGAGTCACAGGCCTCCAGTCGGAGAGGCAACCACCTACCAACCGCCCTCTGGCCTCTCCCACGTGTTGTCACGGAACACCGACAAACTTCTACCCGGCCGGGTGCTGAAAGCACGTGCCGACCAGCTTGCTGAGGTGTTTACAAGTATATTTAACCTCTCACTGCAGCGCTGCTGTTCCAACACGCCTTAAAATCTCCGCCGTCATCCCAGTGCCCCAAAAAATCAGCTGTGAAGTGCCTGAATGACTATCGCCCTGTAGCACTGACACCCATAGCCATGAAGTGCTTTGAGAGACTGGTGCTCTCACACATTAACCCCAGCTGATCTGGACAAACACCAGTTTGCCTACCAGGCAAACCACTCCACAGAGGATGCAGTCACAACAGCCCTCCATATTGCTCTGACTCACTCAGAGGAACCGAACACTTATGAGGATGTTATTTGTGGACTTCAGTTCTGCATTTAACACAGTCATCCCCCATAAACTGGTCAGCAAACTGAACACTCTTGGCCCTGGTTCCTCCCTGTGCTCAGGGGTCATGGACTTCCTCACAGACCGAGCACAGCAAGTCAGGGTTGGTAAGCACATCTCCACCACCCTAATCTCAAACACAGGCACCCTGCCGGGCTGTGGGCTGAGCCCTATGCTCTACACACTCTTCACACATGACCTCACCCCCATCTACACCTCCAACTCCATAATTAAATTTGCGGACGATACCACAGTGGTTGGCCTGATCTCGGACGAGGATGAAACAGCCTACAGGCTCGAGGTGGACCATCTGACGGAGTGGTGTAAGGACAACGACCTGGTCCTTAACACTTCTAAAACAAAAGAGATGATCATCGACTTCAGGAGATCAAAGGACAGAGTACACACCCCCCCCCCCCCCATATACATGGAGAGGTAGTGGAAAGTGTGGAAAACCTGAAGTTCCTTGGAGTTATGTTGTCAAAGCAGCTGACATGGACCACTGTTACGTACCCGTGACATGTGACAGTGGTACCCTTGTCCCGTGACAGGTGTTGAAGTTATACTGGATTTGAGGTAATGGTCTTGTGATGGTGGAGTGACGTCATTTTCCCGCCAGTAGAGGTCATGTGACAGTTTTTTTTTACAGGGTATAAAAGGAGGACCCCTCCCTGTGAGGAGGGGCAGTTCGTGGCTGGATTTGCCATGTTGACTTCATGCCGCTGCGTGATTTAATGTGATGACGCAGTTTAGTTGAAAGATGAAGTTTTATCTAATGCCTAAAGGTTAAAAGGTCATTCCAGCAGTTTCTTTACAATACTGCTAGTTGAGAATCAGTGGAGAGTGAAGATCGGAGTTCGGGAGTTCAAGATCGAGGAAAATCGATTTCGACGGTGAAACAGGTTCGACCTTGTTTGATCCTCATTCGGAAGGATTTCGTTGACTGTTCTCGTGTTAATCCCTGGGAAATACCAGAAAGGATTGAGAATGGTGTTTTGAAGGAAAGGTCAGTGCCTTTAAGCCGTTTTGTTTTGTTACGTAAATTCTTCGTGGGAAATGTTCGATTTGGGAACTGAAGCAACACGACGTGAAAGAGAATTTAAATCGTCTTAAAAAGTCTCTCCCTTAAATGGACTGTGAGCATTTTGAACTTTTGGCAATACTACTTTGAAGAACTGTTTTCGCTTTATTCCTTTAAGAACTGTTTAAGCTGCCGCACAGCAGCTGATTTCCGGTTACGTTAGTGTTTTGTTTACTTTTGGGGGGGGGTTGTTTTCAGTGTTTAATAAACATGTTATTTGTTATAAAAACCCCTGCCTAACTCATATATTTATTGTTGCCTGAATTCGTAACACCACCAACACCTCGCTGCTTGTGAAAAAGGCACAACAAAGACTCTTCTTCCTCAGAAAGCTGAAACAGGCCAAACTCCCACAAAAGCTGTTGCTTAACTTCTACAGAAGTGCGATTGAAACCATCCTGACCGACAGTGCCACAGTGTGGTATGCCAGCTGCACAGCCGCTGAGCGACGAGACCCGCATCGCGTGGTGAAGGCAGCCCAGCGAATTGTCAGGATGGAGCTCCCAGGACTGGACGCCATCTATTCCAGCAGACTCAGGAGGAAAGCAATCAGCATAACCAGAGACACGACACACCCCGGCCACTCCCTGTCTGACCCGCTGCCGTCCAGCAAAATGTTCAGGACACGAAAAGCCAGAACAAATAGACTGAGGAACAGCTTCCACCCCAGAGCTGTGGCCTCCATCACACCACTCCCACAGAACAATGACTGAAACTGTGAGCACACACAAGGACTCAAATACTCGCACTAACGGCACTTTGTGCATTACTGTGATATTCTGCAACTTATTTTCTGCTACTTATCTATTTAATTCTGTTTTTCTGTCACTGTCTTGTTTTTATCCACCGCTTTGTTTGATTGCCTGAGAGGAAGCCAAACAGAGTTTCATTGTACCTGTGTAGAATGACAATAAAGATCATTCAATTCAATTCAATCTTCCCTCACTCTTCTACACTCCAAGGAATAAAGTCCTAACCTGTTCGATCTTTCCTTCTCACTCAGCTCCTCCAGACCCGGCAACAGCCTTGTAAATTCTCTCTGCGCTCTTTCAACCTTATTTACATCTTATCCGTAGGTCGGTGACCAAAACTGCACACGATACTCCAAATCAGGCCTCACCAACATCTTATACAACTTCAACATAACATCCCATCTCCTGTACTCAGAACTTTGATCTATGAAGACCAATGTGCAAAAACTTTCTTTATGACCCTATCTACCTGTGACGCCACTTTCGATGAACAATGGACCTGTATTCCTTAGTTCTACCACGGTGCCCTTCCTCGGTGCCCGACCGATCACTGTGTCAGACCTGCTCCGGTTGGTCCGACCGAAGTGCAAAACCTCGCACTTGTCTGCATTAAACTCCATCTGCCATTTTCCAGCCCAGTTGGTCCAGATCCCACTGCAAAGCTCTGCTAGTCTTCCTGGTTGCCCACCACGCCCGCAGTCTTGGTGCCATCCCCAAATTTGCTTACCCGGTTAACCCCGCGTTATCGTCCAGACCATTGTTCCGCTGACAGACAGCAGCGGATCCGGCACCGATCCCCGCGGCTCTCCGCGAGTCGCAGGCCTCCAGTCGGAGAGGCAACCACCTACCAACCGCCCCCTGGCCTCTCCCACGTGTTGTCACGGAACACCGACAAACTTCTACCCGGCCGGGCGCTGAAAGCACGTGCCGACCAGCTTGCTGAGGTGTTTACAAGTATATTTAACCTCTCACTGCAGCGCTGCTGTTCCAACACGCCTTAAAATCTCCGCCGTCACCCCAGCGCCCCAAAAAATCAGCTGTGAAGTGCCTGAATGACTATCGCCCCGTAGCGCTGACACCCGTAGCCATGAAGTGCTTTGAGAGACTGGTGCTCTCACACATTAACCCCAGCTGATCTGGACAAACACCAGTTTGCCTACCGGACAAACCACTCCACAGAGGATGCAGTCACAACAGCCCTCCATATTGCTCTGACTCACTCAGAGGAACCGAACACTTATGTGGGGATGCTATTTGTGGACTTCAGTTCTGCATTTGACACAGTCATCCCCCCATAAACCGGTCAGCAAACTGAACACTCTTGGCCTTGGTTCCTCCCTGTGCTCAGGGGTCATGGACTTCCTCACAGACCGAGCACAGCAAGTCAGGGTTGGTAAGCACACCTCCACCACCCTCATCTTAACAACAGGCACCCCGCAGGGCTGTGGGCTGAGCCCTATGCTCTACACACTCTTCACACATGACCTCACCCCCATCTACACCTCCAACTCCATAATTAAATTTGCGGATGATACCACAGTGGTTGGCCTGATCTCGGACGAGGATGAAACAGCCTACAGGCTCGAGATGGATCATCTGACGGAGTGGTGTAAGGACGACGACCCGGTCCTTAACACTTCTAAAACAAAAGAGATGATCATCGACTTCAGGAGATTCCATCTGCCATTTTCCAGCCCACTTGGGCCAGATCCCGCTGCAAGCTCTGCTGGTCTTCCTGGTTGCCCACCACGCCCGCAGTCTCGGTGTCATCCGCAAGTTTGCTTACCCGGTTACCCCGCGTTATCGTCCAGATCACTGTTTCGCTGACAGACAACAGCGGATCCGGCACCGATCCCCGCGGCTCTCCGCGAGTCGCAGGCCTCCAGTCGGAGAGGCAACCACCTACCAACCGCCCTCTGGCCTCTCCCACGTGTTGTCGCGGAACACCGACAAACTTCTACGGATGCCCTGATGAAAATACCCTGACTGGTTGCATCGCAGTCTGCTGCAGCAATCTGAATGTACAGGAGCATAAGAAGCTGAAGAGAGCCAAGCATTACGGGCACACCCCCTTCCCACTATAGGTGGTATCTACAGGAGGCACTGCCTCATCATCAAAGATCCCCTCTTTCTGACCCCTGGAGCGGTTAATGGGACGGTGTAGAAAGATCCACTGTCTGGCCCATTGAGCAGGAGCACAGTTCCCTCTGACTGCGAGGCCGCACAGTAACCACAATGCCCCCACGCACATAGCCTTCGTTGCCACGCCTTTGTTGAATTTTCTTTTATATAATGTTAAAGCGCTGTGCAGTTTTCCGGCTGTGTAAGATAAATATATATGAACCTATTTCTTCCGCTCGGAGAAATGGTTGGCACAGCTGCAAGAGAAAACGAGAGGGAACGTTGGGCAGGAGGTGTAGAAACCTGAAGTCCCACACCACCAGATTCAGGAAACAGGTACTTCCCTTCTACCATCTGGTTCTTGAACCAACCGACACAACCCTAATCACCACAGTTCATCAGCACTTTTGCACAAAATGTTTTTTTTTTATTGTTCTAGTTGTGCTTTTTTTTTTAAGAAGTAAAAATTATGTATAACTTCTGTTCCATTAATTGAAGATCAAGCGTGATTTCCTCGCGGCCACCCGTTTCAATTCCACTTCCCGCGCGGGCGAGACCCGACGCGGGTCGGGAGGTCCCCTCCGCCGGGCACCTTCGCTCCATCTGGCAGAAAAACCGTGGTGTCCCGGTGGCCACCGATTTCAACTCTACTCCCCATTCCCATTCCGACATGTCAGCCCACGGCCAGGTCGAAGGAGCCGCACCCTGTATTGCGTCTGGGTAGCCTCCAACCTGATGGCATGAACGTCGATTTCTCCAACTTCCGGTAATTGCCCGCCCACCCCAACATTCCCCATTCCCGTGTCCCTCTCCCACCTTATCTCCTCACCTCCCTCTGCAGCTCCTCCCCTTCCAATGTCCTCTACCCTCTCCTATCAGATACCCTCTTCTCCAGCCCTCCATCTCTTTCACCAATCAGCTTCCCAGCTCTTTACGAGGGGTGATTGATAAGTTCGTGGCCTGAGGTAGAAGGAGATGAGTTATACAGCT
This sequence comes from Hemitrygon akajei, assembly GCF_048418815.1. Lineage (NCBI taxonomy): Eukaryota > Metazoa > Chordata > Chondrichthyes > Myliobatiformes > Dasyatidae > Hemitrygon > Hemitrygon akajei. Next base: position 6,096,982 of record NC_133151.1, on the reverse strand, counting down.
CTCGTTACATGCACGTGCAGTTCAACTCTTTGAGTGATTATGCAGAAAGTCTGAAGTTAATAACTCATCCGGGTGATTGATAAGTTCATGGCCTAGGGTAGAAGGAGAAGAGTTATTAACTCATCAGTTTGAAGCTAATAACTCATCAGTTAATAATGCAGTGGGGTGATTGATAAGTTCGTGGCCTAAGGTAGAAGGAGATGAGTTATTAACTTCAAACCTTCTGCATAATCACTCAAAGAGTTGAACTGCACGTGCATGTAACGAGAGCTGTATAACTCATCTCCTTCTACCTTAGACTACAAACTTATCAATCACCCATCTGCAGACACTTCCTGGAGGTCCAAGATCTGTATGCTCCACGACCGCTGGACTAAGTGTGTAAATGTAGGAGTCAAGTCAAGTCAAGTCACTTTTTATTGTAATTTCGACCAGAACTGCTGGTACAGTACATAGTAAAAGTGAGACAACGTTTTCTCAGGACCATGGTGTTACATGACACAGTACAAAAACTAGACTGAACTACGTAAAAAAACTACACAAGACTACAGACCTACCCAGGACTGCATAAAGTGCACAAAACAGTGCAGGCATCACAATAAATAATAAACAGGACAATAGGGCAGTAAGGTGTCAGTCCAGGCTCTGGGTATTGAGGAGTCTGATGGCTTGGGGGAAGAAACTGTTACACAGTCTGGTCGTGAGAGCCCGAATGCTTTGGAGCCTTTTCCCAGACGGCAGGAGGGAGAAGAGTTTGTATGAGGGGACTATGTTGAAAAATAAATGTGCTAGGTTTTCTAAAATTGACTCCTTCTACCTTGGGCCACGAACCTATCAATCGCCCCCTCGTACTTCACCCCCTCTCCCCCTATCACTCACTGCCTGGTAAATCTTCCTCCAGCTCCCCCATCCCCGACTTCTCCCCTTCTGCAGACGCTGGAAATCCGGAGTAACACAAAACGCTCGAGGAACTCAGCTGGTCGGTCAGCAGAGTAAACCGAGTCCCCTCCCACCCCTGTTATTCTCTTTATTTCTCCCCATCCCCACCCCCCCCCAGAGAAACAGAGAGAGAGAGCTGAAAGTGTGCGGGGGGGGGGGGGTTGTGAATGGTGAATTGGGAAGGGATCTCCCCGCCCCCCCACCCCACCAGAGAGCCAGGGAGGGGTATTGTGATGGAGTCCGGCCCAGGACGGCAGAATTCGGATGGGCTGCGGAATTTTGCCAAGGTATTCCTCGCCCCACCCACCTACGACCCACTCCCCCTCGCGTTCCGCCCACCCCGTCCCAGAGATTCTCCTCCCACCACCCCCGAGCCCACACCCGGCGCCCTTCGCCACCCACAATTACCCCGCCCCCAGTGCCCCCCGGGACCCTACCTGCAGGATGGTCACCTCGTTGCGGAGTTGACTCTCCCTCTGGGTGGGGAAGCGCTGTTTGTCGATGACTTTGATGGCCACGTCCCGGCCCGACCTTCTGTGTTTCCCTGGGGGAGAAGGGGAGATGGCGGGAGGATTCAGACAGTGTGGGGGACTGACGGGGTAACCGTGTTTTCCCCGGGACCCGCTTAAACCCGGCGCCGCTCCCCGCCACGCGGCGCTGACCCCTCGCCGTCCCTTCCGCCTCCCGCGTGCCAGAGGGTGTGGGGGGTGTGGGGTAGGGGTTGAGGAAGGAGGGAGATCCCGTGCAGACCCGTTACCCCCCACTCCCCGCTTCTCCGGCGCCACGCGTCGACCTCACCTCCGTAAACGATTCCGAACTGGCCCGATCCCAGCACCTCGTCCGGGAATATCTGGTAAACGGCGCTGATATCCTGCGGAGCAAGAGGGAGAGCGTCAGAGAGAGGGAGACAGGGAGAGTGGAAGACGGTGGGGGGCGGGGATTGAGAAACGGGGCAGACAGGAGAGGGAGGGGGAGACCCAGAGTGGGTGGGAAGGGGCAGAGGAGGGAGGGTGAGAAGTGAGGGACTGAGGAAGGGACGGAGTGAGGAGAGGGGTGGACGCAGGAGGGAGAAGGGACTAGGACGGAGGGAGGACTCAGACGGAGTGAGGGGATGCGGGAGGGAGGGGGTGGGAGACGGGTTGGGAGAGTCGAGAGTCGTGAAGATCGAGGGTTTGAGGGGGTGAGGGAAGGAGGGTGGGAGTAAGAGGGTGAGTGAGGGGCGATACGTTCTCACCGACCCACCTGGCTGCTGGAATTGGCCACGGACTGCTCCGTGCTCTCCTGGGTCTGCTGTCCCGAGTCTGTCACGAGGGGAGGGAGAGGAGCCTTTAGTCGAACCCCAGTCGACAGATCGAATCACCAAACCCCCCTCCACCCACACCGCTCCTTCTTCCTCCCACCACCCAACCCCCCCCCCCCCCCCGCTGACCCTTCACTGACCTGAGTCTGCGTCCGGCCCGGGGTGGGAGGTGACGGGCCGGAGGGCCTGCCTGATGGCCCGCTCCCAGTCCTGGCTGGGCACCCAGGAGGGGTGCAGCCCCGGGGGGCTGAGAGTGTTGGCGGGGGCACTCCCCCCCACGTAGATCGTGGTGCTGCGGGTGACCAGCTCGAACTCGGACTGAGGACCCAGGCCGGAGCGGATCAGCTGGACGTCCGAGAGGGGGAATCGCTGTGAGGGGGTGTGCAGAGGAGAGAGTCAGGGGTAATGGTGGTTATCAGCTCCCTAAGTACCCATCCTCCACCTGCCCTCACCATTCCCTCCTCCCTTCCATCCACCAAACTCCTCTCTCACTCCCCCCTTTCTTACAACGTCCCTCCCTACTCCCTCTCCACCCCCCCACTCCACTGCCCCTAATCACACCCGGAGTTGACCCCGCCACCCTGGAGTACCACTGCGTCAGACCGGGGCGAGGGGGGCAGGACGTGTCGGTGAGCCGCAGGGGGCGGGTGACGGCAGAAGGGTGCGGGCGCGTTGAAAGCGTGAGGGCGCGAAAAGTGTGTCAGAGCCCTCGTGTGGGCGAGTGTGTTGACGTGTGTGTGTGCGTGCATGTGTGTCCGTTAGACCGAGAGAGCGCGCGTGTGTCCGAGACAATCCGTGTGTAATTGAGGCAGCATGAGAGTGCCAGACTCGTGTCCCGCTGTGGATGGGAGTGATTGACCCTCCCCGTCCCCGTCTGTAGCTCCTGGCTCTGCCTCCCTCCGACGCACGCGCTCACCTTGTAGAACTTGGTGTCGGTGTCGTTCTGGAACAGTGTGATATACTTGCTGTCCAGCCGCCAGTAGTGTCGCTTCCTCTGCCGGGAGCAGGCACAACGAGTCAGTCAGCCACCGGAACAGGCAGCAAAACAGGCAACAACCCCATCCCAAAACAGTCAGACCGTGACTCTGTACAGTTACACAGTGACCCTCCCTCACCCTGAATAAACAGTGACTCTGTACAGTTACACAGTGACCCTCCCTCACACTGAATAAACAGTGACTCTGTACAGTTACACAGTGACCCTCACCCTGAATAAACAGTGACTCTGTACAGTTACACAGTGACCCTCACCGTGATTAAACAGTGACTCTGTACAGTTACACAGTGACCCTCCCTCACCCTGAATAAACAGTGACTCTGTACAGTTACACAGTGACCCTCCCTCACCCTGAATAAACAGTGACTCTGTACAGTTACACAGTGACCCTCCCTCACCCTGAATAAACAGTGACTCTGTACAGTTACACAGTGAGTGACCCTCACTCTGAATAAACAGTGACTCTGTACAGTCACACAGTGACCCTCACCCTGATTAAACAGTGACTCTGTACAGTTACACAGTGACCCTCCCTCACCCTGAATAAACAGTGACTCTGTACAGTTACACAGTGAGTGACCCTCACTCTGAATAAACAGTGACTCTGTACAGTTACACAGTGAGTGACCCTCACCCTGAATAAACAGTGACTCTGTACAGTTACACAGTGACTGACCCTCACCCTGAATAAACAGTGACTCTGTACAGTTACACAGTGACTGACCCTCACCCTGAATAAACAGTGACTCTGTACAGTTACACAGTGAGTGACCCTCACCCTGAATAAACAGTGACTCTGTACAGTTACACAGTGAGTGACCATCGCCCTGAATAAACAGTGACTCTGTACAGTTACACAGTGAGTGACCCTCACCCTGAATAAACAGAGACCCTGTACAGTTACACAGTGACCCTCACCCTGAATAAACAGTGACTCTGTACAGTTACACAGTGAGTGACCCTCACCCTGAATAAACAGTGACTCTGTACAGTTACACAGTGAGTGACCTTCACCCTGAATAAACAGTGACTCTGTACAGTTACACAGTGACTCTCACCCTGAATAAACAGTGACTCTGTACAGTTACACAGTGAGTGACCTTCACCCTGAATAAACAGTGACTCTGTACAGTTACACAGTGAGTGACCTTCACCCTGAATAAACAGTGACTCTGTACAGTTACACAGTGAGTGACCCTCACCCTGAATAAACAGTGACTCTGTACAGTTACACAGTGAGTGACCTTCACCCTGAATAAACAGTGACTCTGTACAGTTACACAGTGACCCTCACCCTGAATAAACAGTGACTCTGTACAGTTACACAGTGAGTGACCCTCACCCTGAATAAACAGTGACTCTGTACAGTTACACAGTGACCCTCCCTCACCCTGAATAAACAGTGACTCTGTACAGTTACACAGTGACCCTCCCTCACCCTGAATAAACAGTGACTCTGTACAGTTACACAGTGACCCTCCCTCACCCTGAATAAACAGTGACTCTGTACAGTTACACAGTGACCCTCCCTCACCCTGATTAAACAGTGACTCTGTACAGTTACACAGTGAGTGACCCTCACCCTGAATAAACAGTGACCCTGTACAGTTACACAGTGACCCTCACCCTGAATAAACAGTGACTCTGTACAGTTACACAGTGAGTGACCCTCACCCTGAATAAACAGTGACTCTGTACAGTTACACAGTGACCCTCCCTCACCCTGAATAAACAGTGACTCTGTACAGTTACACAGTGACCCTCCCTCACCCTGAATAAACAGTGACTCTGTACAGTTACACAGTGACCCTCCCTCACCCTGATTAAACAGTGACTCTGTACAGTTACACAGTGAGTGACCCTCACCCTGAATAAACAGTGACCCTGTACAGTTACACAGTGACCCTCACCCTGAATAAACAGTGACTCTGTACAGTTACACAGTGAGTGACCCTCACCCTGAATAAACAGTGACTCTGTACAGTTACACAGTGAGTGACCCTCACCCTGAATAAACAGTGACTCTGTACAGTTACACAGTGAGTGACCCTCACCCTGAATAAACAGTGACCCTGTACAGTTACACAGTGACCCTCACCCTGAATAAACAGTGACTCTGTACAGTTACACAGTGAGTGACCCTCACCCTGAATAAACAGTGACTCTGTACAGTTACACAGTGAGTGACCCTCACCCTGAATAAACAGTGACTCTGTACAGTTACACAGTGAGTGACCCTCACCCTGAATAAACAGTGACTCTGTACAGTTACACAGTGAGTGACCCTCACCCTGAATAAACAGTGACTCTGTACAGTTACACAGTGACTGACCCTCACCCTGAATAAACAGTGACTCCGTACAGTTACACAGTGACCCTCACCCTGAATAAACAGTGACCCTGTACAGTTACACAGTGACCCTCACCCTGAATAAACAGTGACTCTGTACAGTTACACAGTGACCCTCACCCTGAATAAACAGTGACTCTGTACAGTTACACAGTGACCCTCACCCTGAATAAACAGTGACTCTGTACAGTTACACAGTGACCCTCACCCTGAATAAACAGTACTCTGTACAGTTACACAGTGAGTGACCCTCACCCTGAATAAACAGTGACCCTGTACAGTTACACAGTGACCCTCACCCTGAATAAACAGTGACTCTGTACAGTTACACAGTGACCCTCACCCTGAATAAACAGTACTCTGTACAGTTACACAGTGAGTGACCCTCACCCTGAATAAACAGTGACTCTGTACAGTTACACAGTGACTCTCACCCTGAATAAACAGTGACTCTGTACAGTTACACAGTGAGTGACCCTCACCCTGAATAAACAGTGACTCTGTACAGTTACACAGTGACTGACCCTCACCCTGAATAAACAGTGACTCTGTACAGTTACACAGTGACTGACCCTCACCCTGAATAAACAGTGACTCTGTACAGTTACACAGTGAGTGACCCTCACCCTGAATAAACAGTGACTCTGTACAGTTACACAGTGAGTGACCATCGCCCTGAATAAACAGTGACTCTGTACAGTTACACAGTGAGTGACCCTCACCCTGAATAAACAGTGACCCTGTACAGTTACACAGTGACCCTCACCCTGAATAAACAGTGACTCTGTACAGTTACACAGTGAGTGACCCTCACCCTGAATAAACAGTGACTCTGTACAGTTACACAGTGAGTGACCATCGCCCTGAATAAACAGTGACTCTGTACAGTTACACAGTGAGTGACCCTCACCCTGAATAAACAGTGACCCTGTACAGTTACACAGTGACCCTCACCCTGAATAAACAGTGACTCTGTACAGTTACACAGTGAGTGACCCTCACCCTGAATAAACAGTGACTCTGTACAGTTACACAGTGAGTGACCCTCACCCTGAATAAACAGTGACTCTGTACAGTTACACAGTGAGTGACCTTCACCCTGAATAAACAGTGACTCTGTACAGTTACACAGTGAGTGACCCTCACCCTGAATAAACAGTGACTCTGTACAGTTACACAGTGAGTGACCTTCACCCTGAATAAACAGTGACTCTGTACAGTTACACAGTGAGTGACCTTCATCCTGAATAAACAGTGACTCTGTACAGTTACACAGTGACTCTCACCCTGAATAAACAGTGACTCTGTACAGTTACACAGTGAGTGACCTTCACCCTGAATAAACAGTGACTCTGTACAGTTACACAGTGAGTGACCTTCACCCTGAATAAACAGTGACTCTGTACAGTTACACAGTGAGTGACCCTCACCCTGAATAAACAGTGACTCTGTACAGTTACACAGTGAGTGACCTTCACCCTGAATAAACAGTGACTCTGTACAGTTACACAGTGACCCTCACCCTGAATAAACAGTGACTCTGTACAGTTACACAGTGAGTGACCCTCACCCTGAATAAACAGTGACTCTGTACAGTTACACAGTGACTGACCCTCACCCTGAATAAACAGTGACTCTGTACAGTTACACAGTGAGTGACCCTCACCCTGAATAAACAGTGACTCTGTACAGTTACACAGTGACTGACCCTCACCCTGAATAAACAGTGACTCCGTACAGTTACACAGTGACCCTCACCCTGAATAAACAGTGACCCTGTACAGTTACACAGTGACCCTCACCCTGAATAAACAGTGACTCTGTACAGTTACACAGTGACCCTCACCCTGAATAAACAGTGACTCTGTACAGTTACACAGTGACCCTCACCCTGAATAAACAGTGACTCTGTACAGTTACACAGTGACCTTCACCCTGAATAAACAGTGACTCTGTACAGTTACACAGTGACCCTCCCTCACCCTGAATAAACAGTGACTCTGTACAGTTACACAGTGACCCTCCCTCACCCTGAATAAACAGTGACTCTGTACAGTTACACAGTGACCCTCCCTCACCCTGATTAAACAGTGACTCTGTACAGTTACACAGTGAGTGACCCTCACCCTGAGTAAACAGTGACTCTGTACAGTTACACAGTGACCCTCACCCTGAATAAACAGTGACTCTGTACAGTTACACAGTGACCCTCACCCTGAATAAACAGTGACTCTGTACAGTTACACAGTGACCTTCACCCTGAATAAACAGTGACTCTGTACAGTTACACAGTGACCCTCACCCAGAATAAACAGTGACTCTGTACAGTTACACAGTGACCCTCCCTCACCCTGAATAAACAGTGACTCTGTACAGTTACACAGTGACCCTCCCTCACCCTGAATAAACAGTGACTCTGTACAGTTACACAGTGACCCTCCCTCACCCTGAATAAACAGTGACTCTGTACAGTTACACAGTGACCCTCCCTCACCCTGAATAAACAGTGACTCTGTACAGTTACACAGTGACCCTCCCTCACCCTGATTAAACAGTGACTCTGTACAGTTACACAGTGAGTGACCCTCACCCTGAATAAACAGTGACCCTGTACAGTTACACAGTGACCCTCACCCTGAATAAACAGTGACTCTGTACAGTTACACAGTGAGTGACCCTCACCCTGAATAAACAGTGACTCTGTACAGTTACACAGTGAGTGACCCTCACCCTGAATAAACAGTGACTCTGTACAGTTACACAGTGAGTGACCCTCACCCTGAATAAACAGTGACCCTGTACAGTTACACAGTGACCCTCACCCTGAATAAACAGTGACTCTGTACAGTTACACAGTGAGTGACCCTCACCCTGAATAAACAGTGACTCTGTACAGTTACACAGTGACCCTCACCCTGAATAAACAGTGACTCTGTCCAATTACCCAGCAGGTACACAGCCGGAATCTTTCCCCCAGGGTCTTGCATGGGGATGGATCACGTGCAGGGAGAAGGGATTTAGCCCGTGGTCGGCACAGACCGCGGCCCCATCCCGCATACTCACCAGCGAATCGGTCTGGCTGTAGTGCGTCAGCCAGCCCTCCTTCAACACCGTGCTGCTCCTCCGCTTGGTGTGCCTCACCGACTGCACCACGCGCATCAGCGGGATGTTGCTGGAGAACGACGGGCTGTGGGGCAGGGGGGAGAGAGAGAGGGAGAACGACGGGTGACACGCTGAGCTTGGAATCCCCTGGCACTCCATCACCCCTCCCCGCCCCAGGACCAGAAGCTGAGAGTAGATCGTCAACGACAGGAGACCAGCGATCGATCCGTGATCCGACATTGCGGAAACCTCAACGAGTCCGGCGAAGGGAACGGGGTACAGGTTCAGTAAGGCGAACCTGTAAAAGTGGTATGTTTTATGAGGAACGTTAACTCCTTGTCCATCCAAGCTGGAATCACCAAGTTCAAGGTCATCTTCTACCCAGACTCTTCAATGGTCCTTTTGCACGCTCCGATGGACTCTCATCTTAGTGTCTGCCTGCACTGCAATTTCTCCGTCATTATGACATGACTGCATGGCCAGGCCCACCTCAAAAGCCAGCCGCAAACTTGCTGACGGTACGGCCATTGTTGGGGACAATCTCGGATGGTGGCGAGAGGGCGTCCAGGAGCGAGATATACCAGCTCGTTGTGCGCTGTCGTAGCGGCGACCTGGCACCCAACGTCAGTGAGACCAAAGAGCGGATTGTGGACTTCAGGAAGGGTGAGACGAGGGAACACACACCAATCCTCACTGAGGGATCAGAAGTGGAGAGAGTGAGCAGTTTCAAGTTCCTGGGTGTCAAGATCTCTGAGGACCTAACCTGGTCCCAACATATCGATGCAGCTACAAAGACAGTGGCTGTACTTCATTATGAGTTTGAGGTTTGGCTCGTCACTTAGAACACTTGATAATTTTTACCGATGTGCCATTGAAAGCATTCCGACTGGCTGCATCGCCGTCTGGTATGGGTGGGTGGGGGTGGGGGGGGTGGGCTACAGCACAAGATCGACATAATCTGCAGAGAATTGTAAACTCAGTCAGCTCCATCATGGGCACCGGCCTCCCCAGCATCCAGGACATCTTCGAGGAGCGATGCCTCAAAAAGGCAGCGACCATCATTAAGGACCCCCACCACCCAGGACATGCCCTCTTCTCATTGCTACCATCAGGGAGGAGGTACAGGAGCCTGAAGGCACACACTCAATGATTCAGGAACAGCTTCTTCCCCTCTGCCATCAGGGAGGAGGTACAGAAGCCTGAAGACACACACTCAGCGATTCAGGAACAGCTTCTTCCCCTCTGCCATCAGGGAGGAGGTACAGGAGCCTGAAGATACACACTCAATGATTCAGGAACAGCTTCTTCCCCTCTGCCATCAGGGAGGAGGTACAGAAGCCTGAAGACACACACTCAGCGATTCAGGAACAGCTTCTTCCCCTCTGCCATCAGGGAGGAGGTACAGGAGCCTGAAGACACACACTCAGCGATTCAGGAACAGCTTCTTCCCCTCTGCCATCAGGGAGGAGGTACAGGAGCCTGAAGGCACACACTCAGCGATTCAGGAACAGCTTCTTCCCCTCTGCCATCAGGGAGGAGGTACAGGAGCCTGAAGACACACACTCAGCGATTCAGGAACAGCTTCTTCCCCTCTGCCATCAGGGAGGAGGTACAGGAGCCTGAAGGCACACACTCAGCGATTCAGGAACAGCTTCTTCCCATCTGCCATCAGGGAGGAGGTACAGGAGCCTGAAGGCACACACTCAGCGATTCAGGAACAGCTTCTTCCCCTCTGCCATCAGGGAGGAGGTACAGGAGCCTGAAGGCACACACTCAGCGATTCAGGAACAGCTTCTTCCCCTCTGCCATCAGGGAGGAGGTACAGGAGCCTGAAGACACACACTCAGCGATTCAGGAACAGCTTCTTCCCCTCTGCCACCCGATTTCTGAATGGACATTGAACCCATGAACACGACCTCACTATTTTTAAAAAAGAAATTTCGGGTTTTGCATTACTTATTCAACTATTTTATATCCCTGGAGTATAGGAGAATGAGGGGAGATTTGATAGAGGTGTGTAAAATGATGATGGGTATAGATAGAGTGAACGCAAGCAGGCTTTTTCCACTGAGGCCAGGGGAGGAAAAAACCAGAGGACATGGGTTAAGGGTGAAGGGGGGATGTCCGGGCGATCCGGGAGGGAATGGGGAAAGAGGGTGATCCCCCGGGAGACCTACCTGAGGGGCTCCGAGTGATCGTCCGGACTGGTGTCTGACGGGGAGCTGGGCTCTGCAGTGACGTCTGGAATGTTCTCCAGCGCTTCCGGAGGCTTGGAGTCAGAATCCTGGACCTCCTCTTCCGTCTCTGCCAGTGGATCCCCCGTCTCGGGATTCTGACCCTCTGGGAAGGCACGGAGACGGAGGAACTTAAGACCATAAGAAACAGGAGCAGGAGTCGGCCATCCAGCCCCTCCAGCCTGCTCCGCCATTCAATAAGATCATGGCTGATCTGGCCATGGACTCATCTCCACCGACCTGCCTTTTCCCCGTAACCCTTAATTCCCCCTACCGTGCAAAAATCTATCCAGCCTTGTCTTAAATATATTTACTGAGGCAGCCTCCACTGCTTCACTGGGCAGAGAATTCCACAGATTCACCACTCTCTGGGAAAAGCAGTTCCTCCTCATCTCCATCCTAAATCTACTCCCCTGAATCTTGAGGCCCTGTCCCCTAGTTCTAGTCTCACCCACCAGTGGAAACAGCTTTCCCGCCTCTATCTTATCTATCCCTTTCATAATTTTATGTTTCTATCAGATCTCCTCTCATTCTGAAATCCAACAAGTACAGTCCCAGGTGACTCAATCCCCCCTCATAGTCTAACCCCCTCATCTCTGGAATCAACCGGGTGAACCTCCTCTGCACCGCCTCCAAAGCCAGTATATCCTTCCTCGAGTAAGGAGACCAGAACTGCACACAGTACTCCAGGTGTGGCCTCACCAGTACCCTGTACAGTTGCAGTGTAACCTCCCTGCTCTTGAATTTAATCCCTCTAGCAATGAAGGCCCACATCCCATTTGCCTTCTCGACAGCCTGCTGTACCTGCAAACCAACCTTTTGTGATTCATACACAAACACTCCCAAGTCCCTCTGCCCAGCAGCACGCTACAATCTTTTACCATTTAAATAATACTCTGATCTTCCATTTCTCCTTCCAAAGTGGATGACCTCGCATTTACCAACATTGTGCTCCATCTGCCAGACCCTCGCCCACTCACTTAACCTATCTATATCTCCCTCAGCTGCACCCCCCTCTCATGACATAGGGTGATCCTTCACTCAGGTGAGGAGCTCCCTCAAGTAGGTAGGGGCGGGTCCCTCGCACCCACCCCTTTTTGGCAGGGTGCTTCCCTCTAAAGTAAGAATGTTGGAGGGGGTTAGGCTGTTTGGCCTTCGAGTCTGGCCCACAGGGGCAGGAGGGGGGCTGTTTGCCCCTCAGGTCTGTAATTTGATCCTCCACCCCCCCCCTGCCCCCCCCCCCCCCACATTTCAACACAGACACACTGGCTTTTGTCTCGGCTCTGAGAGCCCATGATATCAGACCCCACGACCACCGTCTCACATTTACCCTCGCCGTTGATGAGGGCGCTCTCGCCCGAGCAGTCATTAGAAACCAGAGCGACACATCGTTTGTGACAGTTGAACTTGCAATCTGAGAGAGAGAGAGAGTTGGAGAGGGGATGAGTCAGACACAGGCAGACAGACAAACTCAGAGTCCGGGCCCCCACCCCCAGGCCTGATCCAGTACACGCATCCTAACGGCAGAGGCCCCAGGTTTACCTAGGCCTCACAGCCTGACCCTTGACCCCTGCAGATGGCCCAGCCGCCCCAAACCTACCAAGCCCTCAAGATTCCCACCTACTATGCCCTCCTCCACCTCCATTCCTCTCCCCCAATGCACCTCCTCCCACTCACCCCTCTCCACCCCTCCTCTCACCACCACCCTCCCCTCCCTGCCCGCTCCCTCCCCCAGCCCTGCCCGCGCTCACCGCGGCACTGTAGGCCCTGCCGGAAGAGGCCCCGCAGGAGGAGCCGGCACTGCTGGCAGACGGTGGGCCGCGTGTACGTGTGGATGTGGAAGGTGTGCGGCACCTGCACCCCCAGGCCCTCCCGGCGTTCCATCCAGAGGGGGCGGCCTGCTGGCGGCTTCCGACCCCCACCCATCCCGCCGCGGGCAGCCTGAGGAACAACGGAGAGGTCAGACAGCTCCCGAGGGAGAGGGAGGGGGACGAGAGGAGGGGGCAGGTGAAGGGGAGACAAGAGGCCAAGGGGGAGGAGGTGAGAGGCGAAGGGGGGAGGGAGGAGGGAAGGAGGTGGTAGGAGGAAGGGAGGAGGTGAGAGGTGAGGGGGAGGAGGGGAGGAGGGGGCAGGAGGTGAAGGGTAGGCTAGAGGCCAAAGGGGAGAAGGCAAGAGGTGAGGGGGAGGAGGGAGGCAAGAAGCGGAGGGAAAGAGGCAGTAGGAGGGGAAGAGGCAAGAGGCAAGGGGAGGAGGCGAGAGGCAAAGAGGGAGGAGGTGAGGGGGATGAGGGGAGGAGGTAAAAAGCAAAGAGGGAGGAGGCAAGAGGCGAGGGAGAGGAAAAGAGGGAGGAGGGGACAGAGGGCTGGAGGTCGAGCGAGAGGAAGAGCACAGGGGTTGGGGAGAGCGAGAGACAGTGGGAATGTGTGCGTGAGTGTGCCTGTGGCGGGGGACCCATCCCCAGGTTGGAGGGAGCCCCTGTGGCCTCGGCTGGCCTCCCTCGCCCGCACTTACCTCCTGCAGGCCTCGTGTGCAGTTGTTGGGAATCTTGAAGGCACAGCGCTTGTGGAAGTCGAGCCCGCAGCCTGTGGACACAGGGAGGGGAAAGGACGGGTTACAGCCCTTGGGGGTGCAATAGGGGCGATTAGTGGGGTGGGGGGAGTCAGGTGGAGGGGCGAACCTTGGAGAGGTCGACGGGAGGGGGCTTGGTGCAGAGTTGGGGGCGGTTGGAAGGAGAGCGGAGGGAAGTGGGGATCGAGGGCTTCAGGTGCTGGGGGGGGCAAACGAGGTGCTAAAGGGTGGCAGATGCGAGAGGGGAGGGGAAAGGGGGGAAGCAGAGGGAGAGGTGTGGGGAGAGCAGGAGGGAGGGTGGAAGGAGGGACAAGAAGGGGTTAGGTTGAGGGTAGAGGAGGGTGTGCCGAAAGGGATGGGCGGCGTGTTCAATGGGACGGGGGGGAGGGTGGTGGAGGAGTTGGGGGCTGAGCTGATTGAAGGGAGGGGGGAGAGTGATGTTTGTCAGGGGGTTGTTTGATGGTGGGGGGGGACTGAGGTGGAGGGGGTAGGGTGTCCTCTCTCTTTGGTCTGGGAGTTTCGGACTGAGAGCCCCCTCGCTGGTTGTGGAGACCCCCCCCACCCACCCCGCTTGCTCCCACCAGCTCCCAGCGGGGAGGATCGAACCTGAGTCGGGGAGCACCGAAAGCGGGGGGCCGCCCCCCACCCTCTCTCCCCCGCATCCGAGGCCTCGGCCTACCTTCGCACCTCAGACCCTGTCTGACCAGACCCCACAACATCTCCCCGCAGTGGTAACAGAACGCAGGGGCCCTGTAGGAGTGGACGTGGAGCACGTGGGGGAAGATGTTGCTGCCCCCTTTCAGAGCCGAGCCTGTGGGAAGAAGAGAGGTCAGAGAGCACAGCAGCACAGAAAAAGGCCTTTCGGTCCACTTGACTACTATCCGGCCTTGTCCTATCAACCTGCGCCGGAACCATTGCCCTCCAAACCCCTACCATCCATGTACCCGTCCAAACTTCTCTTAAATGCCGAAATCAAACTCACATACACCAGCTCGTTCCACACTCACCACCCTCTGAGTGAAGAAGCTTCCCCTCGTGTTCCCCTTAAACTTCTCACCTTTCACCCTTAACCCATGACCTTTGGCTCGACTCTCAACCAACCTCAGTGGAAAAAGCCCGCTTGTATTTACCCTATCTGTGCCCCCTCATAAATTTGTACACCTCCGTCAAATTTCATTCTCCCACGCTCCTGGGGAATAAAATCCTAACCTGTTCAACCTTTCCTTATGACTCAGGCCCCCCAGACCCAGCAATAGCCTTGTAAACCTTCTGCGTGTTCTTTCCATCTTATTGACGTCCGTCCTGTAGGCCGCTGGCCAGGACTGCACACTCGACTCCAAATTAATCCTCGCCAATGTCTTTTACAACTTCCGCTTAGCCTCCCACGGATAGTGGGGGGGGGCGGTGGGGGACGAGAAAGGAGGGCGGAGGGCAGGGGGAGGGAGGGTCAGTTTATACCTCGAAGCGTGGGAAATCTTACAGAAGTGTATAGAGTCGCGAGGGACACAGACGGCATGCGTGCAACGCCGGCAAGCGGAAATCGAGAACTCGAGGGCACAGGTTTAAGGGGAGAGGGGAGAGATTAGAAAGGTAGGGTTTCCTCACCCGGAGGGGGGTTGGTATTTGGATTAATCTGCCAGAGGAGGAGGCCCGGGTGGGTACGTTGGTGAAACATTTCAAAGGGAGGTGGGTAGGAGAGCGTTAGGGGAAATGTCGTCGTCGTCATCATCGTGCGCCGTGTCGCGCGACATCATCATTATGAGCCGTGCCATGTGACGTGGGCCATCCTGATCACATGTCAAATATCTCTACCGAAGTGGTTTGCCATTGTCTTCTGCTGAGCAGTGTCTTTACAAGACGGGTGACCCCCCAGCCATTATCAATACTCTTCAGAGGTCGTCTGCCTGGAGTCAGTGGTCGCATCACCAGGACTTGTGATCTCGTACGACCGTCCACCACCTGCCCCTGTGGCTTCACGTGACCCTGATCGGAGGGGCTAAGCAGGTGCTACACCTTGCCCCAGGGTGACCTGCAGGCCGGCGGAGGGAAGGAGCACCTCACACCCCCTTTGGCAGAGACGCATCTCCACCCGCCACCCCAGGAAATGAGGGGCGGGTCAATCAGGCTGGCTTAAACGGGCGTGCATCCGTCCCTGCGCTGTGTGTTCTTCCCGTTCGGTGGCCATCAGCAGATCCTTCCCGGTAACTGGGAGCCTGACCAATAGGTCCCCCCCCAACCCCAGATCTGCGATGGGTCTCGCCGACGTCGAGGAGCAGCCGCCCGATTCTCGTTCTGCGGGAGATCCCAGGATGGAGAGCCACTGTTTACAAACTCCCTTAAGAGAGTTCTCCCCGAGGGCACCGATTCTCTGTTTCTGTCTGACGGCCGGGTCCGATCGGTCCTTGCGGTCGTGGTGAAAGTCGCCGGGAGCTAGAGGATGTGAGGTTGGGCTTGCAGTTGGATCAGCTGCAACTTTACCGACAGGCAGGGCAGTGGGTTCCCGGTTCTGACCCGTGGGTTTGTGGGGAAGTGCTGGACAGTAGGCCCACGTCACAAGAGCAGGCAGCCTGGGGGTGGAGACCAGCCCGTGTGTTGCGGGCGGCAAAATGGGTGGCAGCCCGAACCCAGAGCTGGACTGAACGAGGCAAAGGAGGGGAGATGGAATGATCTACACACACCCAGACACACAGAGACACAGAGAGACACACCCAGACACACAGAGACACAAACTCACACACACACACACACACACACACACACACACACACACACCCAGACACACAGAGACACAAACTCACACACACACACACACACACACACACACACACACACACACACACACACACACACACACACACACACCCAGACACACAGAGACACAAACTCACACACACACACACACACACACACACACACACACAGACACAAACTCACACACATACACACACACACACACCCAGACACACAGAGACACAAACTCACACACACACACACACACACACACACACACACACACAGACACAAACTCACACACATACACACACACACACACCCAGACACACAGAGACACAAACTCACACACATACACACACACACACACACACACACCCAGACACACAGAGACACAAACTCACACACGTACACACACACACACCCAGACACACAGAGACACAGAGAGACACACCCAGACACACAGACACAAACTCACACACATACACACACACACACCCAGACACACAGAGAGACAAACTCACACACACACACCCAGACACACAGAGACACAAACTCACACACAGAGACACAAACTCACACACACCCAGACACACAGAGAGACACAAACCCACACACACTCAGAGACACAAACACACACACACACACACACACACACACACACACACACACACACACACACACACACACACACACACACACACACACACACACACACTCAGAGACAGTCAGACTCATCCGAGACATCTCAGATCGGGTGCAGGTTTTTCTCGAGAGGGAGGGCAAGAATCCAGATGTTGTGGACAAGTGAGGGGGTCCTGCGTAGGGAGTTCAGAGAGTTAGGTGCGAAGCTGAAGAGCAGGACCTCCAGGGTAACAGTCTCTGGATTGCTACCTGTGCCACGTGCGAGTGAGGCAAGGAACAGAAGGATTATACAGATTAATACGTGGCTGAGAGGATGGTGCAGGAGGGAGGGCTTCAGGTTTGTGGATAATTGGGCTTTGTTCCAGGGAAGATGGGACCTGTTCCGAAGGGACGGTTTACACCTGAACTGGAGCGGTACTAACATTCTTGCAGGGAAGTTTGCTAGTGCTTCTTGGGGGGGTGGATTTAAACTAAATTTGCAGGGGACGGGGATCCAGAATGTGAGAGAGGATAGCGAGAGGAAGAATAAAGGACAGGTGGGGACTACACGGTTCCGGAATATTAAGTGTGTAGTAGAGAAAGGTGGGGCGGAACAAGTGATAAGGAGGACACATGTACAGAGGGATGGTCTGACTGAACATGGAGTTAAATGTGTTGAAAGAATAAGTAAATTTAAGAAGGACAACAAAATTCTAGGGGCGTATAGCCCGATGGGAGTTCGGGGAGCTGGGTTAAGCACAATAGGCAGCGATTCAAACAGAGAGAGGAGAAATGGGCTAAAAATTCTTTATCTGAATGCACGAAGTGTCAGGAATAAGGCGGATGAGCTTGAAGCCCAGGTGCGAATGGGTAACTATGATGTTGTTGGGATAACGGAGACATGGCTGCAGGGAGATCAGACCTGGGAAATGAATGTACAAGGGATAGAAATGTGGGCAGAGGGGGTGGGGTGGCCCTGTTGGTGAGGAATGAGATTCAGTCCTTCGCAAGGGGGGAACATAGGGTCAGGAGAAGTAGAGTCTGTGTGGATAGAACTGAGGAACAGTAAGGGCAAAAGGACCCAAATGGGTGTTGTCTACAGGCCACCAAACAGTAGCATGGATATTGGGTGCAAGTTGAATAGGGAGTTAACATTGGCATGTGGCAAAGGAAATGTCGCAGTAGTTATGGGGGATTTCAACATGCAGGTGAACTGGGAGAATCAGGTTGGTGCTGGACCCCAGGATAGGGAGTTTGTAGAGTGCCTAAGGGATGCATTCTTGGAACAGCTTGTACGAGAGCCGACCAGGGACAAGACTATTCTGGATTTAGTGTTATGTAATGAACAGGATTTGATAAGCGATCTTGCAGTAAAGGAGCCATTAGGAAGTAGTGATCACAATATGATAAGTTTTTATCTGCAATTTGAGAAGGATAAGGGCAGCTCGGAGGTGTCAGTGTTGCAGTTGAACAAAGGAGACTATGGAGCCATGAGGGAGGAGCTGGCCAAAGTTGACTGGACGGATAGCCTAGCAGAAAAGTCAGTAGAACAGCAATGACAGGTATTCTTGGGAATAATGCACAAGGTGCAAAATCAGTTCATCCCCCAGAGAAGGAAGGATTCAAAGGAGGGAAAGGGGCCACAGTGGTTGACAAAGGAAGTCAGAGATTGCATAGCATTAAAAAAAAGGAAGTATGACAGAGCTAAGGTGAGTGGGAGGACAGATGATTGGAAGTTTTTAAGGAACAACAGAACTTAACTAAAAAGACAATACGGGGAGAAAAAATGAGGTATGAACGCAAGCTAGCCAGGAATATAAAGGAGGATAGCAAAAGCTTTTTTAGGTATGTGAAGAGAAAGAAGATAGTTAAGAACAATGTTGGGCCCTTGAAGAATGAATTGGGTGAAATTGTTATGGGAAACAGAGAAATGGCAGAAGAATTTAATGAGTACTTTAGATCTGTTTTCACTAAGGAAGACACAAGCAATCTCCCAGATGTATGGATGGGCCAAGGATATAGGGTAACAGAGGAAATGAAACAGATTGACATTAGGAAGGAAACAGTGATGAGTAGACTGATGGGACTGAAGGCTGACAAATCCCCAGGTCCAGATGGTCTGCATCCTAGGGTACTAAAGGAGGTGGCCCTGGAAATTGTGGATGCATTGGTAATCATTTTCCAATGTTCCTTAGTTTCAGGATCGGTTCCTGAGGATTGGAGAATGGCTAATGTTATCCCACTTTTTAAGAAAGGAGGGAGGGAGAAAACAGAGAACTATCGACCTGTCAGCCTGACATCGGTGGTGGGAAAGATACTAGAGTCCATTATTAAGGATGAAATAGTGGCATATCTAGATAGCAGTGATAGGATTGGGCCGAGCCAGCATGGATTTACCAAGGGTAAATCATGCTTGACTAATCTGTTGGAGTTTTTCGAGGATGTAACCAGGAAGTTAGACGGGGGAGATCCAGTGGATGTAGTGTACCTCGATTTTCAGAAGGCATTTGATAAGGTCCCACATAGGAGATTGGTGGGTAAAATCAGAGCTCATGGCATCGGGGGGAAGACATTGACATGGATAGAAAACTGGTTGGCAGATAGAAAGCAAAGGGTAACGGTGAATGGGTGTTTCTCGGAATGGCAGGTGGTGACTAGTGGGGTGCCACAGGGCTCGGTATTGGGACCACAGATGTTTACAATTTACGTCAACAATTTGGATGAAGGCATTGAAAATAACATCAGCAAATTTGCTGATGATACTAAGCTGGGTGGCAGGGTGACATGTGATGAGGATGTTAGGAGAATTCAGGGTGACTTGGATAGGCTGGGTGAGTGGGCAGATACTTGGCAGATGACGTTTAATGTGAATAAGTGTGAAGTTATCCACTTTGGGAGTAAGAACAGGAAGGCAGATTATTATCTGAACGGTGTAGAGTTAGGTAAGGGAGAAATACAAAGAGATCTAGGAGTCCTTGTTCATCAGTCACTGAAGGTGAATGAGCAAGTGCAGCAGGCAGTGAAGAAGGCTAATGGAATGTTGGCCTTTATTACAAAGGGAATTGAGTACAAGAGCAAGGAAATCCTCTTGCATTTGTACAGGGCCATGGTGAGACCACACCTGGAGTATCGTGTACAGTTTTGGTTTCCAGGGTTAAGGAAGGACATCCTGGCTGTAGAGGAAGTGCAGCGTAGATTCACGAGGTTAATTCCTGGGATGTCTGGACTGTCTTACACAGAGAGGTTAGAGAGACTGGGCTTGACGCTGGAATTAAGGAGATTGAGAGGGGATCTGATTGAAACATATAAGATTATTAAGGGAATGGACAAGATAGAGGCAGGAAATATGTTCCAGATGCTGGGAGAGTCCAGTACCAGAGGGCATGGTTTGAGAATAAGGGGTAGGTCATTTAGGACAGAGTTAAGGAAAAACTTCTTCTCCCAGAGAGTTGTGGGGGTCTGGAATGCACTGCCTCGGAAGGTAGTGGAGGCCAATTCTCTGGATGCTTTCAAGAAGGAACTAGATAGGTATCTTATGGATAGGGGAATCAAGGGGTATGGGGACAAGGCAGGAACCGGGTATTGATAGTAGATGATCAGCCATGATCTCAAAATGGCCATGCAGGCTCGAAGGGCCGAATGGTCTACTTCTGCACCTATTGTCTATTGACACATACATACACACATCTCACACAGAGACACAGTCAGACACACACACACACACACACACACACACACACACACACACACACACACACACACACACACACACACACACACACAGAAGTACAGTCACAGATGCACAGACTGATAGACACAAATGACACAGGCATGATGCACAGTTACAGAGACACACTAACACACACAGACCCACAGACACAGGCAGACAAGATGCAGAACCACAAACGTCTACTGAGTCAGACAGTCCTGTGGACGTAAACACACAAAGTTGTTACGGTGAAAACGAAGGCCTTCGAATAAACGGAGCTGGATTCATTTGTTCAAGTTCCACTTTTTACCACGGACACAGCCAGGGAGTGAGCGTTGTGTAAATCAGCTTTCTGTAGCAGTCCCGTAGACACAATTACAGACACACACAGACAAGACACGGTTACAGACACACACAGACCCATAGACACAGACAAGACACGGTTACAGACACAGAGACCCATAGACACAGACAAGACACGGTTACAGACACACACAGACAAGACACAGTTACAGACACACAGACAAGACACGGTTACAGACACACACAGACAAGACACGGTTACAGACACACAGACAAGACACAGTTACAGACACACACAGACCCATAGACACAGACAAGACACAGTTACAGACACACACAGACAAGACACGGTTACAGACACACAGACAAGACACAGTTACAGACACACACAGACCCATAGACACAGACAAGACACAGTTACAGACACACAGACAAGACACGGTTACAGACACACACAGACCCATAGACACAGACAAGACACAGTTACAGACACACACAGACCCATAGACACAGACAAGACACAGTTACAGACACGCAGACAAGACACGGTTACAGACACACACAGACCCATAGACACAGACAAGACACGGTTACAGACACACACAGACCCGTAGACACAGACAAGACACAGTTACAGACACGCAGACAAGACACGGTTACAGACACACACAGATCCATAGACAGGGGCTATGGGTAAGCAGGGGCTAGACCTTCCCCAAGGGGTGACCTACAGGGTAGCGGAGCACCTTACATCTCCTTCAGTAGATAAAGTGTGTGTGGCGGGGTGGCGGGAAGGTTAGATTGATCTCAGAACAGGTTAAAAGGCGGGCACTAAAACAGCGTTGCGATTAGAAACTGCGTTCCCTTTAATCACAAAGAAGGATCAAACGGGTTTTGTGAAAGGCCTTAGATCATCTAACAATATCAGAAGATTACTTGACGTGATTCAGGCACGTCAGCAACAGGCAGTGGACGGCTTGGTGGTTTCCTTATGGGCAGAAAAGGCCTTTGATCGTATCGAATAGCTGTATCCTTTTTTCACTTCAGAACGATTTGGTTTGGGCGATGAGTTTACTAAGTGGGTTAAGGTTCTTTATAATGACCTTTTGGCTGCGATCGTCACTACAGTAGGTCGGATAATTTTAGTAGGCGCGACGGTCATATGTTGAAAGAATGGAGCGACTGGGCTTGTATACACTGGAATTTAGAAGGATGAGAGGGGATCTGATTGAAACATAGAAGATTATTAAGGGATTGGACACGCTGGAGGCAGGAAGCATGTTCTCGCTGATGGGTGAGTCCAGAACTAGAGGCCACAGTTTAAGAATAAGGGGTAGGCCATTTAGAACAGAGATGCGGAAAAACTTTTTCACCCGGAGAGTTGTGGATCTGTGGAATGCTCTGCCCCAGAAGGCAGTGGAGGCCAAGTCTCTGGATGCATTAAAGAGAGAGTTAGATAGAGCTCTTATAGATAGCGGGGTCAAGGGATATGGGGAGAAGGCAGGAACGGGGTACTGATTGTGGATGATCAGCCATGATCACAGTGAATGGCGGTGCTGGCTAGAAGGGCCGAATGGCCTACTCCTGCACCTACTGTCTATTGTCTATTCTGAGGGGCTGCCCTTTATCACCTCTACTTTTCACACGAGTTGGTTGAGGCTATTCGGCGAGACCCCCAAAACATCTGCTCCAGACATTGGCTTAAAGTCACGTAAGATTACACTGTATGCGGATGATGATCTAATTTTCTTATCGAACCCTGCTATGTCAGTGCCCCACCCTATACAATGCATCAATTCATTTAGCGCCTTTTCGGGTTTATAAAATCGACTCTACTGAATCCGAGGCTATGCCCCTGGGGTAACCGCAGCTGGTACCTGACACCCAGGGGTGTTTCCCCCTTTCGATGGTCGCAGACAGGTTTTGTTTACCTGGGCATATTTATCACGCCTACGTTTGATCAGTTGTTCAAAGCTAACTTTACACGGTTATCTGACAAGATCTTGAGCGATGGAGCACCCTTCCCGTTTCCTGGCTTGGCCGAATATCCTCGCCCCAAAATGAACACACCCTCCCTCGTCTGCTCTGCCCAATACGAGTGACTCCAGTCGTTTTTACCCAACAAATACTTTTGAAAAATGGCTGGTTTGTTTCTTTCATCTGGAACACAAAAAAAAGACCCTGTATTAAACTGTCTAAGTTACAGCTTCCCGGTAGTCTTGGGGGGTCTGGATTTTCCAGACAACAAAAAATGTCAATTAAGTTCCTTTTTATCTTATGTGGTTGACTGGGTTTGCAGGGACCCCTCCTCAATCTGGCTGGACATTGAAGCCTCACAAGCAAAATGCCCTCTTATTAATTTGCTTTTCCTTAATAAGATGAAACTAGTTAAGGAATGTTGTCGCAATCCGATAACAATTAATACAGTCGGGGCCTGGAGGGCGGTGCGACAAATTGAGGGCAACGCCTCGAAAATATCACCCTACACTCCAATAACCGGCGGTCCAGATTTTCAGCCTGTATAATGGATTCTGGATTTAAACTTTGGATTTCTGAGGGTATTTTCCGTCTAGGAGATTTGTTTGATGGAGGAACAATGATGTCTTTTAGTCAAATAGTACAGAAATTTAACATAACCCAACAAGGATCTTTTTCATTTCTTCCAGATAAGAGATTAACCATATAACCATATAACAATTACAGCATGGAAACAGGCCATCTCAGCCCTTCTAGTCTGTGCCGAACGCTTACTCTCACCTAGTCCCAACGACCTGCACTCAGCCCATAACCCTCCATTCCTTTCCTGTCCATATACCTATCCAATTTTACTTTAAATGACAATATCGAACCTGCCTCTACCACTTCTACTGGAAGCTCGTTCCACACAGCTACCACTCTCTGGTCACCGAATTATAGGAAAGATATCAATAAATTAGAGAGAGTGCAGAGACGATTTACTAGGATGTTACCTGGGTTTCAGCACTTAAGTTACAGAGAAAGGTTGAACAAGTTAGGTCTCTATTCATTGGAGCGTAGAAGGTTGAGGGGGGATTTGATCGAGGTATTTAAAATTTTGAGAGGGATAGATAGAGTTGACGTGAATAGGCTGTTTCCATTGAGAGTAGGGGAGATTCAAACGAGAGGACATGATTTGAGAGTTAGGGGGCAAAAGTTTAAGGGAAACACGAGGGGGTATTTCTTTACTCAGAGAGTGATAGCTGTGTGGAATGAGCTTCCTGTAGAAGTAGTAGAGGCCAGTTCAGTTGTGTCATTTAAGGTAAAGTTGGATAGGTATATGGACAGGAAAGGAGTGGCGGGTTATGGGCTGAGTGTGGGTAGGTGGGACTAGGTGAGATTAAGAGTTCGGCACGGACTAGGAGGGCCGGAATGGCCTGTTTCCGTGCTGTGATTGTTATATGGTTATATGGTTAAAGAAGTTCCCCCTCGTATTACCCCAAAACTTTTGCCCCTTAACTCTCAACTCATGTCGTCTTGTTTGAATCTCCCCTACTCTCAATGGAAAAAGCCTATCGACGTCAACTCTATCTATCCCCCTCATAATTTTAAATACCTCTATCAAGTCCCCCCCTCAACCTTCTATGCTCCAAAGAATAAAGACCTAACTTGTTCAACCTTTCTCTGTAACTTAGGTGCTGAAACCCAGGTAACATTCTAGTAAATCTCCTCTGTACTCTCTCTATTTTGTTGACATCTTTCCTATAATTCGGTGACCAGAACTGTACATAATACTCCAAATTCGGCCTTTCCAATATACAGAAATATACAGATTATATACAGAGAAAAACATCATTGTCAACTGATTTCTGACAGAAAAGAGGGTGTTTCGTTCTAAGGGTGAAGCCTCCGTTAGTACTTTTTACAGCATCCTGAGGGAATGTTCTTGTGGAGAGGCGGAGCAGCCGGGAAGGGTCTGGGAGGAAGAGCCGGGAGTGGAAATTACAGCAGAAACATGGGAAGACATCTGTGATAATGCAAAGAAAATTTCAGTTTGTAATAGAACTAAAGCATTGCAACTCAAAATTCTGCACAGAACCCATCTGACTACGGATCGTCTCTCGAAATTAAGTCGGGGGTTTCTCCAATGCGTGTTCTAAGTGAAAAGTAAACACTGGAACTTTCACCCACTGTTTCTGGGCTTGCCCTAAACTTCAGGCACACTGGAGTGATATTTTGGGTGAAATGGAAAAGATTCTGAAGATGGAGCTTGAACTGGACCCAGTGTCTTTTCTCTTAGGCTTATCCAACAGTCGTATCGTTAATGCACATCGGAAGAAACTTCTTTTTTTCCCCCCGGCTCTCCTCCATTATGTCGCGTTTAAGCTTGGACAGAATTAGAAGTCGGACGTTCGATACATCCTTTCGAATTTGAGCAAACCCGGCCACCTTTCATTCAATATTTTCATATGATTTAAATGTTCTCTTTTTTTTAAAACTTTTCTCGGTAATCTTCTTTCTTCTTCTCCGTGATGTTTCAGATTTGACCAGTAGGATTTATCACCTTTTTTTTTGGTAATTATATCCTCAAATGGACTGCCCGGTCTTTTTTGTTTGTTTTAGGTTAGTTTAGTGGGGTTTTTTCTTCTCAACAGTAGAAATTTTGAGTCTTTTTTTTATGAATTGTTAAGAGGAGTTGTGATTCCTTTTATATATGAGCTCAATACTGTACTATATATGATTTTGACAGTCTATATTCCTTTCTTTGTTTGTACTTTTATTGAAATATGTATCTGATATAACTTCTCCTCTGATTTGTATTTATTCTTATTTTTTTTAAATCAGTAAAAAAAGATTGAAGATGAAAACTTTTTAACATCCTGACTTCTTGTGCCAGGAAGAACATTTTACTTTGTTGGATATCCGATAAGGCCCCTGGGCTTTTTAGTTGGCGTAGATTAACCATGGAGTACATTCCTTTGGACTTTTTTTTTCCTTTTCTTTTTACAATATTTTTATTCGGAAGAAAAAAAAAACAAGATTTACAGAGTGCAACGCACAGATACATCTCAACATAAATCGTGTACCTTCATATATTGTAATAAAATTGATCAAAATGTTATAGCGTAACACATAAAGGTAAATCAAAAATTTAAAGATAGGTCGTACATCATAAAAGAAATTTTTATATTAAAAAAAGTCAACCCCCTACCAACTACCAAAGAAAAAAGCTGACGGATGACAATGGACAATTAGAAAAAAAAAATATTCGCTTAAGAAGAGAAGATAAAAATATACATAACAGTCTGTGCACTGTTAAACTTTATAAATTGGAAAAGTAATTTAGGAAAGGTCCCCAGATATCATAAAAAGATTGTTTCGGATTTAAGACTGAGCAGTGAATCTTTTCTAAATTTAAGTAAGACATAATATCACGTAGCCATTGAAGATGTGTAGGAGGGGTAGACTCCTTAAGGAGATGGTGGTGGACTTTAGGAGATCTAGGCCTCATATGGAGCCAGTGATCATTAATGGAGAATGTGTGGAGCAGGTTAAGACCTACAAGTATCTGGGAGTACAGTTAGACGAGAAGCTTGACTGGACTGCCAACACAGATGCCTTGTGCAGGAAGGCACAGAGTCGAATGTACTTCCTAAGAAGGTTGGCGTCATTCAATGTCTGTAGTGAGATGCTGATGATGTTCTATAGGTCAGTTGTGGAGAGCGCCCTCTTCTTTGTGGTGGCGTGTTGGGGAGGAAGCATTAAGAAGAGGGACGCCTCACGTCTTAATAAGCTGGTAAGGAAGGCGGGCTCTGTCGTGGGCAAAGTACTGGAGAGTTTAACATCGGTAGCTGAGCGAAGGGCGCTGAGTAGGCTACGGTCAATTATGGATAACTCTGAACATCCTCTACATAGCACCATCCAGAGACAGAGAAGCAGTTTCAGTGACAGGTTACTATCGATGCAATGCTCCTCAGACAGGATGAAGAGGTCAATACTCCCCAATGCCATTAGGCTTTACAATTCTACCGCCAGGACTTAAGAACTTTTTAAAAGCTATTATTAATGCTTTTTGAGATGGTGATTTAGATGCATATCATATTTTTTTACTGAGTTAAGTATTGTATGTAATTAGTTTTGCTACAACAAGTGTATGGGACATTGGAAAAAAAGTTGAATTTCCCCATGGGGATGAATAAAGTATCTATCTATCTATCTATCTATCATTTAAGCAAGATTGCTTTTCTTGCTAAAAGAGAGGTAAAAACTAAAACCTGTAGATTAGGAGTATTTAAAGCAGGGGTGTCAAACTCATTTTAGGTCACGGGCCGGATTGAGCAAAATGCAGCTTCATGCGGGCCGGATCGGTCGGACGCGTGCGAACGCAGCTTTCGTTGCCTCCGTTTTTTCAGCCTGCTCTCATGTGTCTCAGTCTCTGCTATAACTTTACAAAGTGTTTCACTTTACAAATTCCGTTTCTTATGAAGAAGACTGCCGAATAAACACTAAAAACCCTGAAAACCTGGTTCCTGAATAAACTCAGCATTAGCCATATCATACGCCATAGGCGCTTCGATTACTGGGGCCAGCTTTAATAGTAATTAGATATTATCTCGCGGGCCAAAGATAATTCCACCGCGGGCCTTGAGTTTGACACCTCTGATTTAAAGTATTTATAATCCTTTGCACTTTTTGACATGTCTGGTACACTCAAAAACAAAATAGTTTTCATAAAACACGGCAACCTTTTCTGCAGCATGTGGATGTGAACCTGTCTGCTGTACTAATGAGGGCTTTTGTATAGGATGTGGGGGTGATGTCTGTATTTGGATGGAAGTGTTCTGAGAGCCGATGTCTGTGAGGGGAAGAACTGGAAATGTATCTGGAAGTTGGAAGCTTTGTTACGCTGAGCAAAAAAAAAAGGAAAAAGAAGGGCAGGTACAACAGGACGGGCCGAAGGGCCTGTACTGTTCTGTCTTCTTCGCCGTAGTTTCTTGCGGTCGCGGGGTGAGCAGCTGCTGTAGCAAGCCGTGAGGTATGGGGAATCGGACAGACACTCACCTGCCAGGACCACCTCAATCAGGTCTCCCTGCCGGATGGCGTCGGAGGACCTCAGCCTCCGCAAGATGTTCTCGGATTCCAGCTCGTGGCGGAAGAGCAGCAGCTGCCCGGCGGTTAGCTGGTAGAAGGTGGCGTCCGGGAACTGCGGGGTGGGGAGGGAGACAGAGAGTGTTCAGACCCCCTGCCAGAGAGTAGACAACCCCCACCTTACCCCAGGGCTGATTCCCCCCCCCCAACCCCTCCTCTTCTCCCCCGGCTCCGTATTCAGCTTCTGTCCACCACCACAGCCCACACACCGTCAGACCCGCCCTTCCCCTCCCCTCCCCTCACGGGATAGGATCAGCCCCATATTCTCCTGTCCACATACCCCTACACCCCTCCACATCTCTGTAACTCACTCCCCGTCTCTGTAACCCCCTCTGGCCCCTACACCCCTCCCCGTCTCTGTAACCCCCTCCGGTCAGACCCCTGCCCCACTGTCCCGGATCTCGATGCCCTCTGACCCGCAGACCCCTGCCCCACTGTCCCGGACCTCGATGCCCTCTGACCCGCAGACCCCTGCCCCACTGTCCCGGACCTCGATGCCCTCTGACCCGCAGACCCCTGCCCCACTGTCCCGGATCTCAGTGTCCATCATCCCCACCACTCTCTCATCCAGCCATCCAGAGCAGCACCAATGGGAGGGAGTTGTGCCCACCCCACAGAAAGAGGAGCTCAAAATATCATTCCAACACCTCAAAAACTTCGCCTCCTGCCCTGGGTCCAGCTTGTGTTCGGATGGGCCCGGGGCGAGACTTTTCTCAGGGCCACGGAGGTCCCAGGCCAGTGTGCGGAACACGGAGACCGGGGACCGGGGACGATGACTCCCAGTGTGCGGGACACGGAGACCGGGGACGATGACTCCCAGTGTGCGGAACACGGAGACCGGGGACCGGGGACAATGACTCCCAGTGTGCGGGACACGGAGACCGGGGACCGGGGACGCTGACTCTCAGAGTGCGGGACACGGAGATGCCTTCGTTACGAGGCTACGAGGCTGTGGTGGCCGGTGCTATCATGTTTGCTGTTGTGTGCTGGGGCAGCAGGCTGAGGGTAGCGGACACCAACAGAATCAACAAACTCATTCGTGAGGCCAGTGATGTTGTGGGGGTGGAACTGGACTCTCTGACGGCGGTGTCTGAAAAGAGGATGCTGTCCAAGTTGCATGCCATCTTGGACAATGTCTCCCATCCACTCCATAATGTACTGGTTAGGCACAGGAGTACATTCAGCCAGAGACTCATTCCACCGAGATGTAACACTGAGCGTCATAGGAAGTCATTCCTGCCTGTGGCCATCAAACTTTACAACTCCTCCCTCGGAGTGTCAGACACCCTGAGCCAATAGGCTGGTCCTGGACTTATTTCCACTTGGCATGATTAACTTATTATTATTTAATTATTTATGGTTTTATATTGCTATATTTCTTCACTATTCTTGGTTGGTGCGGCTGTAATGAAACCCAATTTCCCTCGGGATCAATAAAGTATGTCTGTCTGCCTGTCTGTCTGCCTGCCTGTCTGTCTGTCTGTCTGTCTGCCTGTCTGTCTGCCTGTCTGTCTGTCTGTCTGTATTACTGCTGGAGAAGTTGCCGGGGTCTGGGGGTCACGGGTCAGACTGTAAAAACTCTCGCCGATTCACTAGGCAGGAGGGGTGGGGGGCGAACATTCCCTCTACACCCTCTGCGCCACAAGTTCGGGGCTGACAGCAACCAGCCCGAGGGATGTAAAAAAAAAATCCCTTCAACTTCCTCCGAACTTTCGAAAGCTCGGCTTGGGAGAGGGTCACTGACTGAAGCGAAACTTGTGACCATCCCCCGGGGAGGGCCAAGTGGAGGCGGGAGGCCTGTCCCCCCCTCCACCCCAGTGAGATCCGTCCCTCGGGGAGGGCTGGGACAGAGGCGGGGGGTGGGGGTGGTCAATGGGGAAGGGGTGGCGACGGGGAGGGATGTGAGTTGAGGCGAGGGGAGAGGACGAAGGAAGGGCGTTATTAGTCGCCCGCGCTGGGCTGAGAGTCCGGTGAGGCAGCAGGAAGCTGGTGGGGGGAGTGGTTTGTGTCTGTAGTTCTGTGAACTTGTGACAGATCACGGGGCATCTGGTAAACTGCCTGCGAGCAGGTGGGGGTGTCGGCGTGTGTGAACTGCAGAGAATTGTAAGGGCCGGCCTGGTTGATGTTGGTTGAGCCGAGACGGCTCTTGTGGTTAAAGCAGGCGGGTTTCGAGAGCGTGAAGGTCACCGGAGAGGGGCCAGTACTAACTGATTGCCTACAGTGTATGGGAAATGAAGAGTTTTAAATATTGTTATTTTTTTTAATCTTACGGCTGACAGTAAAAAAATATATGGCCAGAGGGAGTTACAGAAAAAGAGAGGGTGTAGGGAGTAAAAGGGATGGGTAGGGGTGTAGGGGCAGGAGGGGGGTGACAGGGACGGGGAGGGGTGTAGGGACTGGAAGGAGTTAAAGAGATGGGGAGGAGTGTAGGGGCAGGAGGGGGTTACAGAGATGGATAGGGGTGTAGGGACTGGAGGGGGTTACAGAGACAGGGAGGGGTGTAGGGGCCGGAGGGGGGTGACAGAGACGGGGAGGGGTGTAGGGGCCGGAGGGGTGACAGAGACGGGGAGGGGTGTAGGGGCCGGAGGGGGTGACAGAGACGGGGAGGGGTGTAGGGGCCGGAGGGAGTTAGGCTGTCCCAGATTTCCAGCACCTGCAGAGTGTAGTTGTGATGTGAAGGGGACGGTTGACTGGGTCAGATCGCCTCTCAGCATGTCCGACCTTGGGGAAGGGAAATCTGCGCACAGTTCACCTGGCAGACAGCGGGCCCGTCAGACCAGAGGGCAGTCAGCCATCGACCGTGGCGGCGTGCCTGCGCAGCGGTCCGGGGACAGGGGGAGAACTGACTCTCCGCGGTAACACACCGCTCCGTAACCACCAAGGTCGGCCATTGCCTCTGACTGAATGGGAGGGGATGGGGTCCGGTCCCCACCCTCCCTGTTCACCGAGACGGACCTCCCGTCCTTTCCTCTCACTCAGACTCGCGCCCGGGAGCGCGGCTGACTGATATTGGAATTGAAATGGGTTTATTATTGCAGCGGAGATGCACTGAAAGCGCATCGGGGGCACTGTTCATACAGATCAGATCACCGCACGGTGCATCGAGGCGAAAACCACAACCGAGTCCAGTATAAAACGTCACAGGGCAGGTGAACGATAAGGTGCAAGTTTATAACGAGGTCAGGAGGCCGTCTCCTTGTATTAAGAGTCTGGCAACAGCGGGGTAGAAACCATCTTTGACCCGGGTGGGGCATTGTATCTATTGCCCGATGGGAGAGGGGAGAAGGGAGAATGTCCAGGGTTGGGGGGTGGGGGGGTGGTCTTTGATTACACTGACTGCTTTGCTGAGGCAGCACGTTTAAACCCTTTAACGACCTCGGTGTCTTCATTTCGGCGAACCCGTACTGGGCCCAGCACGCAGGTCCAATTGATCCGTTAGAAGTTTGTAAAAGTTCGGCATGACATCCGAGACCTTGACAAACTTCTCCAGATGCGTGGCGGAGAGGTTGTTGACCGGTCGCATCGCAGCCCGCTGTGGCAACACCAACGCCCTCGAATGGAAAACCCTACAAATGAGTAGTGGATACGGCCCAGTCCGTCGTGGGCAAAGCCGACCCCACCAACGAGCAGGAAGGGGACCCCCACCACCCAGGCCGCGCGCTCTTCTCGCTGCTGCCATCGGGGAGAAGGTACAGGAGCCTCAGGTCCCACACCACCAGGTTCAGGAACAGTTATTACCCCTCAACCATCAGGAAGGAGGTACAGGAGCCTCAGGACCCACACCACCAGGTTCAGGAACAGTTACTACCCCTCAACCATCAGGAAGGAGGTACAGGAGCCTCAGGTCTCGCACCACCAGGTTCAGGAACAGTTACTACCCCTCAACCATCAGGAAGGAAGTACAGGAGCCACAGGACTCGCACCACCAGGTTCAGGAACAGTTACTACCCCTCAACCATCAGGAAGGAGGTACAGGAGCCTCAGGACTCGCACCAACAGGTCCAGAAACAGTTACTACCCCTCAACCTTCAACCAGCGGGGAATAACTTCACTGAAATGTTCCCACAGCCTATGGACTCATTTTCAAGGCCTCCTCATCTCATATGCTCGATGTTTTTATTGCTTGCTTATCTGTCTATCTATCTATCTATCTATCTATCTATCTATCTATCTATCTATCTATCTATCTATCTGTCTATCTATCTATCTATCAATCTGTCTATCTATCAATCTGTCTATCTATCTATCTATCTATCTATCTGTCTATCTATCTATCAATCTGTCTATCTATCTATCTGTCTATCTATCTGTCTCTGTCTATGTCTTTCTGTCTGTCTATCTATCTGTCTCTCTCTCTATCTGTCTATCTACCTATCAGTCTATCTATCTGTCTGTCTGTCTATCAGTCTGTCTCTCTCTCTATCTATCAATCTGTCTATCTATCTATCTATCTATCTATCAATCTGTCTATCTATCTATCTATCAATCTGTCTATCTATCTATCTATCTATCAATCTATCTATCTATCAATCTGTCTATCTATCTATCTATCTATCTATCTATCTGTCTATCTATCTATCAATCTGTCTATCTATCTATCTGTCTATCTATCTGTCTCTGTCTATGTCTTTCTGTCTGTCTATCTATCTGTCTCTCTCTCTATCTGTCTATCTACCTATCAGTCTATCTATCTGTCTGTCTGTCTATCAGTCTGTCTCTCTATCTATCTATCAATCTGTCTATCTATCTATCTATCTATCTATCTATCTATCTATATATATATCTGTCTGTCTGTCTATCTGTCTGTGTATCTATCTGTCTCTCTCTCTCTCTCTCTATCAGTCTATCTATCTGTCTGTCTGTCTCTCTCTCTCTCTATCTGTCTCTTTCTCTCTCTCTCTCTCTCTATCTGTCTATCTATCTATTTATCTCTCTGTATATTCACGCAGTTTGTTACCGTTTGCCGATCGGTCGCCCGCGCTGCTGACGCGGTCTGTCATGGGCGTTGGATTTACTGAGGATGCCCGCAGGAAAACTAGCCTCAGGGTTGTATATGGTGACATGTGGGAAGCTACATAATTAATTCAATTCGAAGTGTAGACAGAGTCCACGGGGGTGGGGGGGGGGTGGGGGGGTGGAAATAGTCAAAAACTGCAGGAAACACTCGGCGGGTCAGTCGGCATCCGCGGAGAGAGCGTTTTCAGTTACGAGAGGATGGGCCGATTTCCACTTCCAGGAGGGCTGCCTCCGGGTCCTTCCCACATTCCAAAGTCGTCCTGGTTAGGATTCGTGAGCTGCCGGCGTGCGAAAGGCACATCTATTTCGCTGGGGTGCCTAGGACTTTTGCACAGTACTGTAGTGACTTAATGTGTTGCGCTGCAGTACTGTCGCAAAGAAACAAAACACTAATTTCGTGACTTATGATGAGCCTGATTCTGATCTGGACTGAGTGTGGGGAGGGGGCAGGGAGAGGGGAACCATGGTTGCGAAAGAGGAAGGGAGCGCGGGGAGCGCCGGAGGCACACTCTGTAGTGATCGATAAACCAATTGTTCGGAATCAAGCGACCTTGCCTGGCGTCTCCGGGCTGGGGGGGTGTCTGTGTCCGCGCCGCCACCCCCCACCGCTCCCCGGCCGCCCGTCCCACGCTCTCCACCCTCGCCGTTCCCAACGCCCAGAGGTCCCGCCAGGTTTACAAGCCCACTCTCCCGCTCCACGTCCTGCGCCCGAGCTCCGTACGCGTGTGCGCGCTGAGGGCTGTTTCCCGGTGCTGCTGGTTGGCGTCAGAGGCATCGTCGGACCGCGCTGTTATCGGCCCGATAGTGACCGATATCGCCGCACGTTGCGACAGTGACGCGATAGAACAGGGCCGATCTTTAAGATAGAGGCGCTGTTTCATCGCTGATGGACAGG
Organism: Hemitrygon akajei; assembly: GCF_048418815.1. Classification (NCBI taxonomy): domain Eukaryota; kingdom Metazoa; phylum Chordata; class Chondrichthyes; order Myliobatiformes; family Dasyatidae; genus Hemitrygon; species Hemitrygon akajei. Next base: position 6,063,111 of record NC_133151.1, on the reverse strand, counting down.
GGGAGATGGGGGGTTGGGGCAGCGGGATGAACGGAGAGGACAGAGCAGTGTCCGTGGGGGGGAGGAGACAGCAGCCACAACACAGCGGGCCGGGGTAACAGCTGGGGAGGAGAGGGGCAACGGACAGTTGGCGCTTGGGGTTGGGAAACACTCCCACCCTCCCCATCCATCCCTCATGCCTCAACAAACTCATTCGTGAGGCCAGTGATGTTGTGGGGGTGGAACTGGACTCTCTGACGGCGGTGTCTGAAAAGAGGATGCTGTCCAAGTTGCATGCCATCTTGGACAATGACTCCCATCCACTCCATAATGTACTGGTTAGGCACAGGAGTACATTCAGCCAGAGACTCATTCCACCGAGATGTAACACTGAGCGTCATAGGAATTTAGAAGGATGAGAGGGGATCTGATTGAAACATATAAGATTATTAAGGGATTGGACGCGCTGGAGGCAGGAAGCATGTTCCCGCTGATGGGTGAGTCCAGAACTAGAGGCCACAGTTTAAGAATAAGGGGTAGAGGCCATTTAGAACAGAGATGCGGAAAAACTTTTTCACCCAGGGAGTGGTGGATATGTGGAATGCTCTGCCCCAGAAGGCAGTGGAGGCCAAATCTCTGGATGCATTCAAGAGAGAGTTAGATAGAGCTCTTATAGATAGCAGGGTCTAGGGATATGGGGAGAGGGCAGGAACGGGGTACTGATTGTACTGCTGGAGAAGTTGCCGGGGTCGGGGGTCACGGGTCAGACTGTAAAAACTCTCGCCGATTCACTAGGCAGGAGGTCCTGGACCTATAAAGTATGTCTCTCTGTCTCTCTGTCTGTCTGTCTAAACCCCCTCGCAAAGAAGGTACAACAGTGCCCCGGACTTTATTACAAGCTTGCGTACGCCGGGTATTTAATATTTCAGTAATATTTGAGTAATCTTGTTTGATTAAGCATCCTCCTTCGTTTAAATAATTCATTACGGATTATGTGTACAAAGACGTGATTTGCATACGTCATCACGCATTCCGGACTTGGGAGTCTCAGCTTGAATTCGGTTTAAAGTTTTGAAGTTACAAAGCATGAGGTCTGGCGCGACAACAACGTCTCTGACAGGCCTCTCTGGAGAGCGCGGGTATGGAAACGCCGATGCCCCAGAACGGAAAAACAAAAAGACGCTATAGAAAGCGGTGGTCACGACCCAGTTAATCGCAGGAAAAGCCCTCCCTCCTCCCCCGACCTAGAAGAGGCGCTACCACGAGAAGGCAGCGTCCAGCACCAGCGTACTCCCCTCTCACGACCACAGTCAGGGGGGAGGCCCAGGCGCCTCAGGTTCGGGAACAGGTATTGCCCCTCAACTATCAGGCTCCTGAGCCGGCGTGGGGCAACTTCGCTCAACTCCGCTCCGAACCGATTCCTCTCAGGACCCTTCACAACTCCCGTTCCCAGCGTTAATTTATTTTCACGGCTTTTGCCCTCTTTCTGCTCATTGATTGTCCGCCAGTCGTTGTTTATGTAAGTTCTCCCCCACCCCCCACCCGCCACCCACCCACCCACTCAAATTCCATGGCGTTTCTTTTATTTCCCGTAAACGCCCACGAGAAGAACCTCCCGGCCCCGATCTCGTGGGAGCCAGAGCCGGAGGCGACTTTCTCAGCCGATCCGGCGGAGTATTGGGGGTGGGGGTGGGGGGGGATATGCCGGGGAGATTCCCGGCCTCTCACTTGCACAAACTCACCCTCTCCCACCCGACACCCCCTCCCCCCCTTCCCACCTTTCTCTCAGACTGAGCTAATCAGACAGCACAGAGGAGTGCAGGCGGGGAAATTCGGCGGGTGGGTGAATTTAAGGAAGGTGGAGAAAGAGGGGTTAGAGATAGAGAGAGGTAGAGAGAGAGAGGGAGGTAGAGAGAGAGAGAGAGAGGTAGAGATAGAGAGAGGTAGAGAGAGAGAGGGAGGTAGAGAGAGAGAGAGAGAGGGAGGTAGAGATAGAGAGAGGTAGAGAGAGAGAGGGAGGTAGAGATAGAGAGAGGTAAAGAGAGGGAGGTAGAGATAGAGAGAGGTAAAGAGAGGGAGGGAGAGATAGAGAGAGGTAAAGAGAGGGAGGGAGAGATAGAGAGAGAGGGAGGTAGAGGTAGAGAGAGAGGGAGGTAGAAATAGATAGAGAAAGAGGGAGGTAGAGGTAGAGAGAGAGGGAGATAGAGATAGAGAGAGGTAGAGAGAGGGAGGTAGAGATAGAGAGAGAGGGGGGTAGAAATAGATAGATAGAGAGAGAGGGGGTAGAGGTAGGATAGAGAGAGGTAGAGAGAGAGAGGTAGAGATAGAGAGTAGAGAGAGAGGGAGGTAGAGAGGTAGAGATAGAGAGAGAGAGGGAGGTAGAGATAGAAAGAGTTAGAGAGAGAGGGAGGTAGAGGTAGAGAGAGAGGGAGGTAGAGAGAAAGAGTTAGAGAGAGAGAGAGAGAGAGGTAGAGACAGAGGGAGGTAGAGAGAGATAAAGGTGTTTCTGATGCGAGTGGAAATTTTTACGTGTGACTCGGTGTCAAGACACCGCTTCATTTCCTGAGTTTATCACCAAAGCGATGTAACCTTTTCCTGGCCCTCCGCTTCTGTGGCCGCACTCACTTGAAGAACGGGGGGGGGGGGGGGGGGAGGGTGAGAGGGAGGGGGTCGACCTCGCGGAAACCTACAAGAACGCACCCGGGATGGCGGAAGAACTCAGTAGGTCGGGCAAGAGGAAAAGGGCAGTCGACATTTCGGGTCGAGACCGTTCTCGGCCGCTTGCAGTATTCCCCTCCGTAGATGCTGCCCGACCAGCCGAGATACCCCCCCCCCCGCCCCCCGCGCTCTGCGGCTTCGAATTCCCGGCGTCTGCAAAATCCCCCGGGTTTACCGAGGTTTAACGGAAAGGCCGAGGTAGAGTGAATGGACGCGGACAGGATGCTTAGGACCCGAGGGCACTATCTCAGAAGAGGACGGACGTCTGTTTAAAACAGAGATGCGAAGGAATTCTTTTAGCCGGGGGTAGTGAATCTGCGAAATTCATTGCCATCGTCGGCCCTGGAGGGCAAGTCAGTGGGTATGCTTAACGCGGAGGTGGATAGGTTCTTGATTCGTAAGGGTTAAGAGGTCGCACGGAGAAGGCAGGAGGATGGGGTTGAGAGGGTTAATAAATCAGCCATGACGGAGTGGCAGGGCAGACTCGATGGGCCGAACGGCCTAATTCTGCTCCTATACCTTAAGCTCGTAATAGGCCGTGCGCCAGTCTCCACCGGCACTCGACTCTGACGCTGCCCCCTCGACACGGGAGGCAGACGGCCAGGCAAGATGGGAGGCCCCGTACCTGTGGGAGGGGCTGGCACGGTGGTTGGGGTTGTCCCTGGGGCTTGGGAGGGGCGGGGAACGGGACTCCATGCCTCGAGAGCGGGGGAGCGGGGAGGTGAGGAGGGCAGGGGGTCCCAAGCCTCGTGAGGAGGGCAGTGTAGGAGGAACCCCACCCTGTGGGAGGGGTTTTGGTGGAAATTAATTTTCTTAATCCCTTTCTGCACCCGTAGGGCCAAACGGGGAATGGACACCTCCTGCTGTCCGGGGCTCCGTCCCGAGCCCGGTATCGGCGGGAGGCGGACCAGTCCCTGGATTCTTGCACTCGGTGAGGCAGCGAGACGGCTTCCTGAACCTGGTGGTGTGGGTCCTGAGGCTCTGCGTGGACGGAGCGGGATGTGGTCACGGGGGAAAGGGGGGGAAGCAAAGGCCGCCCCCCCCACTCACTCTGGCCATTCATTCTGTTTTGATCGGTGCAGTTCCAGGCTGTGGCCTCACGGGGGCACCACCGAGTCCGCAACCGGAAAACTCCGGACGGGTGGCGGGGAGTTTATCGACCGGCTCCACCACAGGCTGGGGGCAGAAACACCAGAGCCCTTGAACTGAAATATCGACAGAAGGTAGTGGATACGGCCCAGTACACCACCACCCCTGAGCACATCTATGTGAAACACTGCCACGAGAAAGCAGAGACCCCCACCACCCAGGCCATGTTCTCCTCTCACTGCTGCCATCAGGAAGGGGGTACAGGAGCCTCAGGACTCGCACCACCAGGTTCAGGAACAGTTACTACCCCTCAACCATCAGGAAGGAGGTACAGGAGCCTCAGGACCTGCACCACCAGGTTCAGGGACAGTTACTACCCCTCAACCATCAGGAAGAGTGTACAGGAGCCTCAGGACTCGCACCACCAGGTTCAGGAACAGTTACTACCCCTCAACCATCAGGAAGGAGGTACAGGAGCCTCAGGACCTGCACCACCAGGTTCAGGGACAGTTACTACCCCTCAACCATCAGGAAGAGTGTACAGGAGCCTCAGGACCCGCACCACCAGGTTCAGGAACAGTTACTACCCCTCAATCATCAGGAAGGAGGTACAGGAGCCTCAGGACCCACACCACCAGGTTCAGGAACAGTTACTACCCCTCAATCATCAGGAAGGAGGTACAGGAGCCTCAGGACCCACACCACCAGGTTCAGGAACAGTTATCACCCCTCAACCATCAGGCTCCTGAACCAGAGGGGATAACTTCACCCGCCCCAACACTGAACTGTCCCCACAAGACTCACTTTCAAGGACTCTTTACCTCATTTCTTGATACTTATTGCTTATTCATTCATTATTGTTATTTCTCTCTTGCACGGTTTGCTGTGGTTTTGCACACCGGCTGTTTGCCCGCCCTGTCGGCGCGGCCTCTCATCGACCCCATCGGACTTATTGAGAATGCCCGCAGGGAAATTAATCTCGGGGTTGCAACATGGTGACCTGTACGCGCTTTGATAGTGAATTTGCTTCGAACGTTAAAAGATTAAAAGATCCAGGACGAGCCGTATTGGCCGAACGTGAAACGCGTCGCTTTGACGTCAGCGACCGGCGCAGTCCGAGGGTGCGCTGGGTGGCAGCCCGCAAGTGTCCAGCGCGGCATATGCCCGCATATGCCACTCATCCTAGCGCCCCTGGAAGGGGCAAGGGGGACCGGAGCGGGGGTGGGGAGGGAGAACGAGCGGACAGCAGCGGAATGGAAAATGTCTGGGTGAACTCAGCCGGTCGGGCGGCATCCGTTGAAAGAAGCGGGTCAACGTTTCGGGTCGAGACCCTTCGTCAGGACTGCGGAACGGAGCCCGGGTCTCTGCCGTGGTCACGCTGCCCGATTGGGCCATTGTTCCCCGGTGACTTACAGCCGATAGTTCCACATTGCAACACCGTCAACGCTGGCCCGGGGCACCCCCGAGACGCAGCGGAGACCACCGGCTCCGTAAACCCCCCCCCGGTTGCCCCAGTTGCGCCTGTGGGTACCGTCAACTCTGGACGCCGTGGGACCATTTCCCAGGGAAGCCCGGACACGGCCGCGCCTCTCGTCGCCGGGGTGTCTCCCCCCACCCTTCCCCTAGCTGTGGCATTTCCGGGGCCCGAAGTCCCCGCAGATTTCCAGCATCTTGCAGAATCTCTCGAGTTTATGACCTGGAGTGGCGTGCAGAGTTCCGGTCACAGGAGGATGTGGTTTCGTTCGTGGACGAGGAGACTGTAACAAGGGGTGGGGTGTGCAGCTTGGGTTCCTGTCCCTTTTGCGCTTTAGAACAATCAGTGGTGACCCCCCCCCACTGCATTCAGGACCTTTACCAGCAGCCAAGCGTTGTTGGGGACCCCCACCGCCCCATCCCACTCCCACGATCTCTCTGACGCACTGCCGTCAGGAGGGGAGGTGCAGGAGCATCAGGCCGGGGGACAGCTTCTTCCCTCGGGCCGTCACCCCGGTGCTCCGCCAGCATGTTGGATTCGGTCCCGTTAACTAAACGGGGTGTTTATCCACCAGAACGTCTGCAGACCTGCGCACACAAAAGTGCTGGAGGAACTCTGCAGGCCAGGCAGCGTCTTGTGGAGACCCCAAAACATCGACTATCTTTTCACGTCCACAGAGGCTGCCTGACCTGCTGAGTTCTTCCAGCACTTTGTGTGTGTGTGTGTGTGTGTGTGTTGCTTTTGCCATTTATGGCAAAGCATTGTTTTTGCGTGCGATACACGGTTGCACAACAGTCCCGAGGAATGTTGTTGTGTTTGGGTTGTATAAATGTACAGTCAGACGGCGACAAGCTTGAACCGCAACTGGTTAAGAGTTGGGCTGTCTGTTCAGACAGAACCCCGGCTGCCCACTGCCCGGACCAGTCCAGCGAGGAGCTCCCCCTCCCCGCCTCCCCGACTAACCCATCACGCCCCTCCCTCCGCACCCGGATGTCCAAGGATTAGCAGGTGGGGGCTGAACTTGAACAGCAATCCCGCCAGACCCCTGAACGGGAGCTGCAACCCCTCACACTCAGGGTACACATGGAATACTGAGTCCTCCGGGACACAGAGAGGGCGGTCTGTGTACCAGTTACTGTCCTGCTGTTGGACGGTGTGGAGGGAGCTTCACTCTGTGTCTGACCCCGGGAGTGTGTGATGGGACGGTGTGGAGGGAGCTTCACTCTGTGACTGACCCCGGGAGTGTGTGATGGGACGGTGTGGAGGGAGATTCACTCTGTGTCTGACCCCGGGAGTGTGTGTGATGGGACGGTGTGGAGGGAGCTTCACTCTGTGTCTGACCCTGGTAGTGTGTGATGGGACGGTGTGGAGGGAGCTTCACTCTGTGTCTGACCCCGGGAGTGTGTGATGGGACGGTGTGGAGGGAGTTTCACTCTGTGTCTGACCCCGGGAGTGTGTGATGGGACGGTGTGGAGGGAGATTCACTCTGTGTCTGACCCCGGGAGTGTGTGATGGGACGGTGTGGAGGGAGATTCATTCTGTGTCTGACCCCGGGAGTGTGTGATGGGACGGTGTGGAGGGAGCTTCACTCTGTGTCTGACCCCGGGAGTGTGTGACGGGACGGTGTGGAGGGAGCTTCACTCTGTGTCTGACCCCGGGAGTGTGTGATGGGACGGTGTGGAGGGCTTCACTCTGTGTCTGACCCCGGGAGTGTGTGACGGGACGGTGTGGAGGGGGCTTCATTTTGAGGGACGGGTTAAACTGGGCTTCACCTTCTCAGAACAAAAATAAAAATTATTTGACCAAACACAAATGTTCTTGTCCGGATCACCTGATACCAGTCTCGCAGGCGGTCTGTTTCCCCACCCCACCCTGGACAAGACACAACATTCTGGCAACTGGCCGACGCATGCACAACAAGATCCCAGACAAATCGAGCCTGGCGACGGCAGAACATCTTTTTTTTCCGGTGGGAATGTCCCCCCCCCCCCGGGGCTTAAAGAGTGTCTGCTTTTCTTCCAACAAAGGGTCCAGGGTCTGTTTTGCCCTCGGGGGGGGGGCGGGGCGGGGGAAGGGGTTTGGGGCTGATCGTAGCGGACAGTCGGGCACAGCTGTCCGTGAGAGAGGAGGGGGCGACACACAGAGCGGGGAGGTGGGGGGTGGTGGGGTGGGTGCGGGTGGCGAGGAGGGACAGCACCAGGAACGCCACAGGAGGGGGGAGTGGGAGGGAGCGCCGCAGGAGGTGGGGGGGGGGGGTTGTGGTGAGGAGGGAGCGCCGCCCAATCAGAAGTGTCTAGATCCCACAAAGGCAGGGCGCCCCTTCTCCCCTGGGGCGACTGGGACGCTTGTGGGATCTTGCTGACCAGTTTACGGCGTTCCCTGCGTTGGAGCGGACGGCGCTCTGTGAGCAGAACACGACACACCGGGGTGGGGGGGGGGGTCCGTGATCCAATTGCCCCTCCATCCAACCACCCTGAGCCCCGCAGTCCCGGCAAGACGCGGCCCTTACCTTCTTGAGGATGAGGCTGAGGGCGAACTCCTTGGCTTTCTTGACCGAAGCGTCCTGCTGCAGCCCCAGGGACACGCTCTCCCGGTGGAGACCCACCTGCACTAGGAAGTGGAGGCCGGTGGGCCCCGTCGGACGGTTCACCTTCGGCGACGTGGGGCTGCCGGACCCGACCGCGGGGGTCTCCGGCGCAGGCGAGCGACCCATGCCCGGGAGCGAGTTCCGACCCCCGGCCGGAGCAGGCATGGGGTTGCGGAGATCAGGTTCCGAGGACATCGCAGGCGACGAGCAAAAGGGGGACAAGAGGGACCGGGATTATTTCATGAGCAAAGCCCCGAACTTCGGATACAACTACAGAAGCGGACTGGGAAAGTTTGGCTGTCACGTTGCGGAGAGGCTTCCGTTTTTACTTTAAGCCGCGGCGAAATTTCCCTGAACTCGTCTCGAATCCGCCCTCAGCAAGTTCTGCGCTAAGGCAGCGGCGCTCACACAAGAAGCGGCGAGCGCTGTTGATTGGCAGCAGCCAATCAGCGCCTGAGATAGATCTGCCAGTGATCCAACCAATCCACGGTCAGGAAGATCCGCCAATCGACAGTCAGGTGGACGGACCAATCCAAGGTCAAGTTGGCGGACCAATTCAAGGTCAGATGGGCGAAACCTACCCAGTCGGCCGGACCAGTCAGTCCACGGTCAGATGAAGCAATCGCGCCCAGGCGACTATGGATCCACCAATCCGTGGCCAGAGGAATCAGCCAATCCCAGGTCAGCGGGGACCAACCAATCCCGGATCGGGAGAGATTAACTAATCAGAGACCGGAGGCGTCCGCCGCTCGGAAGTCAGGGAGGATAACCGATCTGAGATGGCAGGTCAGCGAGGCGGCCGTTCTCAGCTCACAGGTTGGAGGGATGGCGATCAACTAGCCCCAGGCTGGGTGATCCGATACCGGTGGCACCAAGCTCTCCCAGAATTGAAGGAGGCCGGTGGCTGGCCTCATACGTTTTCTGTGTACCCATGGCAGTCCGACGTCCCATGGGACCCCGAGATTTTGAATTACGCCGTATCGTTGCCTGCTAGTATGTTATATGCATGTAACTGTTTAGTACGCCCCCTCCCCCAGTGCTCACAGTGTGTGTATGCAGTTGTGCAGTGTGTCCCCCTAGTGGTCACAGTGTGTATATGCAGTTGTGCAGTGTGTCCCTTAGTGGTCACAGTGTGTATATGCAGTTGTGCAGTGTGTCCCCTAGTGGTCACAGTGTGTATATGCAGTTGTGCAGTGTGTCCCTTAGTGGTCACAGTGTGTATATGCAGTTGTGCAGTGTGTCCCCCTAGTGGTCACAGTGTGTGTATGCAGTTGTGCAGTGTGTCCCCTAGTGGTCACAGTGTGTATATGCAGTTGTGCAGTGTGTCCCCTAGTGCTCAGTGTGTATATGCAGTTGTGCAGTGTGTCCCTTAGTGGTCACAGTGTGTATATGCAGTTGTGCAGTGTGTCCCCTAGTGCTCAGTGTGTATATGCAGTTGTGCAGTGTGTCCCTTAGTGGTCACAGTGTGTATATGCAGTTGTGCAGTGTGTCCCCTAGTGCTCAGTGTGTATATGCAGTTGTGCAGTGTGTCCCCTAGTGGTCACAGTGTGTATATGCAGTTGTGCAGTGTGTCCCCTAGTGGTCACAGTGTGTATATGCAGTTGTGCAGTGTGTCCCCTAGTGGTCACAGTGTGTATATGCAGTTGTGCAGTGTGTCCCTTAGTGGTCACAGTGTGTATATGCAGTTGTGCAGTGTGTCCCCTAGTGCTCAGTGTGTATATGCAGTTGTGCAGTGTGTCCCTTAGTGGTCACAGTGTGTATATGCAGTTGTGCAGTGTGTCCCCTAGTGCTCAGTGTGTATATGCAGTTGTGCAGTGTGTCCCCTAGTGGTCACAGTGTGTATATGCAGTTGTGCAGTGTGTCCCCTAGTGGTCACAGTGTGTATATGCAGTTGTGCAGTGTGTCCCCTAGTGGTCACAGTGTGTATATGCAGTTGTGCAGTGTGTCCCCCTAGTGGTCACAGTTTCTCTGTCTCTTTCTGGAAACTTCTTGGCATTATTTGAATAGGGACTATTGGATTGGTTAACTCTTATCTACAAATCTGAGTGGGAAGTCTCATCTGTGGTATAGGGAGGGCGGAACACATCGGTCCACCATCTTCATTCCTTCCTCGGCTGGACCCCGCTACGCTACATTTTCAGTTTCTTCAGCTTAATGAAACGATCGTGAAGCAACACGTTTTGTGGCTCTTCCTTGACCTGGATTAACCTTGGACCAAGCACAGCAGAACCCAGCAGAGTTCAGGGAACACCTCCCCTCCCCACCCCACCCCACCCCCCAATGTCCCATTGTGACCACTCTGGAACCATGAGCGATTGTTCTAAACACTCTCTCCCTGAGGGCAGATGGAATGCGTGCAAGAAAGAGAGAGAGGGATAGAGAGAAACAGAACGTGAGAGAGAGAGACGTTCAGAGCAATAGAGAGAGAGACTGACTGGGAGAAGCAGAGAGAGAAAAGATAAAGACATTGAGAGATAGAGTGACAGAGATAGATAGAAAGGAGGGGACAAAGAGAGGGAGAGGGGGAAGGGGCAGGGGGGAACAGTGAGGGGAAGGGGCAACAGAGGGGGGACAGAGAGCGTGTATGAAAGAGAGAGGGAGGTGGAAATTGCAGAAGGGACATAGGACAGAAAGAGAGAGGGACAGAGAGAGGGTGAAAGAGATAGAAAGAGAGAGAAAGTGTGAAAGGGAAGAGGGAGGGAGGTGTAGAGAACAAAGAAAATTTGGACTAGCTAGGAAAGAAAGAGAAAGCTTGAGATTGACGTATTGGAAAAAAATGGGGGGAAACAGTGAGTGAGTGAAAGAGGGAGAGCACGGAGGAGAGAGAAGGTGAGGGAGAAAGAAACATTAACGAAAGAGAGAGAGAGACACACAGAGGAACATCTGCCAGAGAGGAAAGGGGAGAAGAGGGCAAGGAGAGAGGGAAGGAAGGAGAGAGGGATAGGGTGTGGTAAAGAGAGGTCAAACACAGGGCCGCTATAACCCACCCTCACCTTCTCCATGGACAATTATGGTTAGTGAGAATTTTAACTCTTCCCTCGTTCCAACAACCCCCCCTCCCCCCACCCCCTTACTGACAGCCCCAGCTCCAGAATCCCCTCCACAATCCCGAGCCCTCGCTCCCTCACCCTGTGCTGAGGGATGCAAAACCTTTACGACATAGAAGCAGAAACAGGCCGTTTGGCCCGTCGAGTAGCTTCACCATTCCATCCGGACTGATTTTTTTTTTACCCTCTCATCAACCCATTCTCCTGCCTTCTGGAACCATTGATGCCCTGACTAATCAAGAACCTTTCAACCTCCGATTTAAATATACCCACTGACTCGTCCTCCCGAGGCAATGAATTCCATAGATTCACCACCCTCCGGCTAAAGAAATTCTGGCTCACCTCTGTTCTAAAAGGACGCCCTTTCTATTCCGAGGCTGTGCCCTCTGGTCCTAGACTGTCCTAGGGTCGGAAACATCCTCCCCACGCCCGCTCTACCTCGGCCTTTCAATATCGGAAAAGTTTCAGTGAGATCACTACCCCCCCCCCCCACCCCCGTTCTTCTAAACTCCTGCGTGGACAGGTCATCAAACACCTCCCATCCTTTCATTCTCGGAATAACTCTCACCGGCCCCCTCGGGACCCTCTCCAATGCCAGCACTTCCTTTCATGGCAACTGCTCACCGTGCTCCCAGGTGCGGGTCCGACCGGTGCCTTACAAAGACTCCGAATTAGATCCCTGCTTTTGTATTCCAGCCCAATCGCGTAGTCAGAACGAACGCTTGCCTCGTGCCTGCCTTCCTTGGCGCTTTGGGGGTGCTCGGGGGGGGGGGGGCATGATGTGACCCGTTGCCCCTCTCCTTCGCAGGTATCTACCAGAGGGAGCGCAGCAGGTCACAGCATGTCGAAGGCCATTGGCAGAAGCTGAGCCAGTGCTGCAACTTTCTCCGCAACACCCTGAAGGACTTCATCGAGTTTCCCAGTGTGGGCTCCTTCATCCTGGTCACCGGCGTCGTCAACGTCGTCATGCTGGTGTCCCAGACGTACGTGAGCGTCATCGTCCGCGGAGGTAGGAAGGAGGTGGGCGAGGGGAGGCGCCCGGCAAGGCCCAACCCAACACTTGCTCCTCTTCCGTCTCTCTTCATCGGGAGCCTCGCTCAAGTCCCCAGGAGCAAACGTCACCAACTCGCATAGACACCACGGGTCAGGAAACTCCACCGTCACCTGTGCCTCCTCGGCAAGGCTCAGGAAATTCACCCCTGTTAGTATCTCCATGCGATCACGGGTGATGTATCAACCCTCTGAACCCCACTCTCCTGCTTTCTCCCTGCCTAATCAGGGACCTCCGCTTTAAATATACCCAATGGCTTGGCTTCCACAGCCGCCTGACACCACAGTAGCGCAGCAATTGGCGTGACGCTGTTACAACTTCGGCCGAAAGTTCAGAGTTCAATCCAGGCGTCCTCCGGAAGGAGCCAGAGTTCAAAGTTTAAAGGCGAAAGTAGATTTATTATCAAAGTACATGCGCGCCACCGTCTACAAAACTGAGAGTTATCTTCCTGCGGGGGATACTCAACAGATCCATTACAGAATAGTAACCATAACGGAGTCAGTGAAAGACCTCACCAACGTGGGGCGTTCAAAAGACAACGAACCGTGCAAATTCAAAAAGAAATAAATTGTAATATTAGATAAGGATGCAATAAATATCAAGAACGTGGGATGAAGAGTCCTTGACAGTGGGCCCATTGGTTGTGGGAACATTTCATTGATGGGGGCGAGTGAAGTTGAGTGAAGATATCCACTCAGAGACATCGAACGCTCTTCACACGACAAGCCGTTCAGTCCCGGAATCATTTTCCTGAGCCTCCTCTGAACCCTCTCCAGTTTCAGCACATCCTTTCTAAGATAAGGGGGGCAAATACTCCAAGCGAGGCCTCGCCAGTGCTTTATAAAGTCTCGACATTACATCCTGGCTTCTATATTCCAGTCCTCTAGAAATTAATGTTAACATCACATTTGACCTCCTCACCACACACTCAACCTGCAAATTAACCTTTAGGGAATCCCACACAAGGACTCCCAAGACCCTTTGCGCCTCAGATTCTCTCTCCATCTATAAAACAGTCCCCCCTTTCCTTTCTTCTCCCAAAGTGCGTGGCCATACACTTCCCCACACTTTATTTCATCGGCCACTTCTTTGCCCGTTCTCCGAATCTGTCCAAGTCCTTCTGTAGCCTCCGGACTTCCTCGAAACCACCTGCACCTCCAGCTGTCTTTATACCGTCCACACTCCCATGAACAACAGTTGAACGATATACAGTTCAGATACAGGCCCACCGACCAATCCCATTTGCCCGTGTTTGGCCTGCATCCCTCTAAACCAGGGGGTCCCGAACTTCCCTGTGCCGCGGACCCCTGCCGTTAACCGAGGGGGGGGGTCTGGCGAGGGGCCCTGCTCTCAACCCCTCCTACCCGCGTATCCGTCCGAGCGGCTCTCAAACGGTCGTTAACGTACCTGCCTCAACGTTCCCTACGTCGACCACCCGCTTTTTCTTTACAAGGGATAAGACGATAGGAGCAGAATTAGGCCGTTCAGCCCATCGAGTCTGCTCCGCCATTCCATCGTGGCAGATCCTGGATCAGCCCTGTACACCTGCCTTCTCATTATATCCGTTGGTGAACATAAGGCCATCTGACCCATCTTCTTCACCATGATCTCTGGCCACGGACTCATCTCCACCCACCTGCCTTTTCCCCATAACCCTTAATTCTCCTACCGTGCAAAAATCTATCCAACCTTGTCTCAAATATATTTACTGAGGCAGCCTCCACTGCTTCATTGGGCAGAGAATTCCACAGATTCACCACTCTCTGGGAAAAAGCAGTTCCTCCCTCATCTCCGTCCTAAATCTACTCCCCCCGAATCTTGAGGCTGTGTCTCCTGGGGTTTGACAGAAACACTTCAGAACCCCCAAAGCCCCCCTCTCCCCCCCCTCCCCACACACAGCAAAGCGTCAAATTCAACCACCCCTCCACCCCCCCCCACCCCATTACCACCCACCACCCAAGCAAAGCCCCCCACCCCACCCCGGAGAGACCCAGGATCTCGGAGTCCGGTCAACACCCACTCTTCATCCCGACACTAACGAGGGGGAGGGAGGTATCAGCCCCCCGCCACAGTGAGAGGGGAGGCCGACAGCTCGCTGGTTCAACGTTACAGTCTGCAGCGCCTCTTTCTCCTCCTCTTCCCCCCCCCCCCCCCCCCCGAGATTCGGTTAGCAAACTCTTCTCTCACCATCGGTCTCACAAGTGCAGGAGCCTCACCTGCTGTCTCCAATCCCTTTAACGGCCTGGGATAGAGAGGACGGTCCCCTTAACCACCCCTCAACCATCAGGCTCTTGAACCAGATGGGATGACTTCACTCAACCCAACACTGAACTGTTCCCACAACCTATGGACTCACTTTCAAGGACTCTTCATCTCATGTCCTCGATTGGTTATTGCTTATTTATTTTTTTCCTTCTTTTTATTTTTGGCTCCCCCCCCACACATCAGTAAATTCGAGCTCCCCGTTGCTTTCCCACCAGGCTGGTTTCCTGTCTGTGATGGACTCGATCTTCATGGCCATCTACATGTTCGAGTACAGCGTCAAGGTCTTTGTCTGGGAGGAAGAACTTCTTCAAGAACTTCTGGAACGACTTGGGTGAGACGCCTGCGAGGAAGAGTGGGGTAACGGTGCCTCACTTGTCGAAGGGTCTGGTGGACGTTGTTGGGGTGGGGGGAGGGTTGGTGAGAAACGCTCGGGAGGTCGGATCGCTCCTGTGGGGAGGCCGCGGGGCGGGGCTTCGCGAGGTGAGGGGACTGCAGACGAGAGGAAGGTAGAACGAGGGGGGAGGGGAAAATGTAGAAATGGGGGGGCGGGAGGGGGTTCCGAGTGGGCCAATTTGGCCCATCAGGCCTGGTACTGGTTTGATTGTGGCTGGTCTAATCCTGGATTGGTTTTGGGTTGGCACAGGGAGAGGGAGAGTCGGGGGAGGGAGGGAGAGGGGGGGAGAGAAAGGGGAGAGAGAGGTGGAGGGGCAGAGAGGGGGGAGGGGAGAGGGTAGAGGAAGAGAGGGGGAGAGTGAGAGGGGGAGGGGGGAAGTAGGAGAGGGGGAGGGCAGAGGGGGAGTGGGGGAGAGGGGGAGGGGAGAGGAGGAGAGAGGGAGAGAATGAGGGGGAGGCGGAGAGAGGGAGAGAGGTGGAGAGGGGGAAGGGGTAGAGGAGGAGCGGGGAGAGAGGGGGGAGAGGGGAGAGCATGGGGGGAGAGAGAGGGGGGAGAGAGTGAGGGGGAGAGGGGAGAGCGGAGATGGGGAGGAGGAGAGGGGAGAGAGGGGAGGGGAGAGGGGGAAGGGGAGGGGAGAGGGAGAGGGAGAGGGGAGAGGGGAGAGAGGGGAGGGGAGAGGGGGAAGGGGAGGGGGAGAGGGGGAAGGGGAGGGGAGAGGGGGAAGGGGAGGGGGAGAGGGGGAAGGGGAGGGGGAGAGAGGGAGAGAATGAGGGGGAGGCGGAGAGGAGGGAAGAGGGTGGAGAGGGGGAAGGGTAGAGGAGGAGCGGGGAGAGAGGGGGGAGAGGGGAGAGCATGGGGGGGAAGAGAGGGGAGAGAGAGAGGGGAGAGAGTGAGGGGGAGAGGGAGAGCGGAGATGGGGAGAGGGGAGAGGGGGAAGGGGAGGGGGAGAGGAGAGGGGAGAGAGGGGGAGGGGAGAGGGGGAGAGAGAGGGGAGGGGGAGGGAGGAGGGGAGGGGAGAGGGAGTGAATAAGCATGTGTGTAGGTGCGAGTGTATGTGTGAGGGTCTGTGTGTGAGTGTGTGGAAATGAAGAGGGATAGGGGAGCAGGGGGGTGGTGTGACCCAGCCCTGTGAGGGTGCCCTCTCCCCACAGACCTGTCCATCGTGTGCCTCACCCTGCTGGTGCTGGTGGTCTCCCTCCTGCAGCCCGCTGGAACCAGCGGGAACATTCGCGAGTTCACCGTCTTCCGCATTCTCCGCATCTTCAAACTGGCCCAGGCCATGCGCGTCTTCCAGTTCTTCAAGCACAACAGGTGCGATAGGGCCGGGTGGGGGAGAAGGGTACGGGCAGTCTGAGCAGTGCTGGGAGGGGGGTGAAGGGAGAGAGGAGGTGTGGG
>NC_133151.1:5967112-6042112 GCF_048418815.1 Hemitrygon akajei | reverse complement strand
GTTCCACCAGCATTTTGTGTGTGTGTAAGCTCGAGTTGTCAGGCCGCTTAAATTTAAACCACCTAGACAATTTACAGGTCATTTTTCTTTTTGAACTAAGCTCCTAAACTGTGCAATTCAATACCCAAGACCGTAAGGGGACTCAGCTGACACTTCCAAACACCAGCCCAAAACCCATTTATTTAACCTTGCTTTTAACGGACATCTTTTTTTAAACTTTCAATTCGAAGTCTGCTCGCTATCTGGCTACAAAGCACCCTGAGCCACGTCATTTGCATGAGAAGCACTCTGTCAACAACAAGATATTGTTATGGTTATGATTAATTGAACTCTAATCCAACGCTGCCTCGGTGCGGTAGCCGGCGTAACCGACTCCAGGCCAGGCGCCGCGCCACACCGCCCCCTGGTGGGGCACGCCGGCCCCCACGCCTCTCTCTCTCTCATGCCCAATGCAAGAATGCAAACCGTGAGGCAATGATTGGTTGGGTTTGGTCTGACCTCCAGCCTCCGCACTGTGTTTCTGCCTTGTCCCCCACAGGTTACTGGCATATAAGTATCTTCCTTGTCTTCTACATCTTCGTCGAGCATTTCATCTTCTTCACGTGAGTGTATGCGCAACTGGGAGTGTCAGTCCCATTCAAAGTTCCTCACCCAGGGAACCCATCGCTTGAAATTTACTCCTACTGCCCCTTCCCATTCACCCCCACTGTCCCAATGGGACCCACCTCTTCCCATTCACCCCCACTGTCCCAATGGGACCCCACCCCTTCCCATTCACCCCACTGTCCCAATGGGATCCCACCCCTTCCCGTTCACTCCCACCATCCACACTCCCAATGGGACACACCCCTTCCCATTCACCCCCACTGTCCCAATGGGACCCCACCCCTTCCCATTCACCCCCACTGTCCCAATGGGACCCACCCCTTCCCATTCACCCCCACACTCCCAATGGGACCCACCCCTTCCCATTCAACCCCACTGTCCACACTCCCAATGGGACCCCACCCCTTCTCATTCACCCCCACTGTCCACACTCCCAATGGGACCCCACCCCTTCTCATTCACCCCCACTGTCCCAATGGGACTCACCACTTCCCATTCACCCCCCACACTCCCAATGGGACCCACCCCTTCCCATTCACCCCCACTGTCCCAATGGGACCCCACCCCTTCCCATTCACTCCCACTGTCCACACTCCCAATGGGACCCCCACCCCTTCCCATTCACTCCCACTGTCCACACTCCCAATGGGACCCCACTCCTTCCCATTCACTCCCACCGACCACACTCCCAATGGGACCCCACTCCTTCCCATTCACTCCCACCGACCACACTCCCAATGGGACCCCCACTCCTTCCCATTCACTCCCAATGGGACCCCACCCCATTCCATTCATTCCTAATGGGACCCCACCCCTTCCCATTCACTCCCACCGTTCACACTCCCAATGGGACCCCACTCCTTCCCATTCACTCCCACCGACCACACTCCCAATGGGTCCCCACCCCATTCCATTCATTCCCAATAGGACCCCACCCCTTCCCATTCACCCCAATTCATTCTCAATGGGACCCCACCCCTTCCCATTCACCCCAATTCATTCTCAATGGGACCCCTCCCCTTCCCACTCTATGGAAAAGCTCTGAACTTCAGTGAATTCTGCCCTCCAGCAGAGGAGACACAGTCCACTGGCAACGCTTGCCAACAGAGACACTCCTCCAGTGTTAGCTGCTTAGGTTACGACAAGACCAGAGGGTCCTGGGGTTGGCCACAACACCCGACCTGGATTACCTTCAGTCTGGGAGTCCTGGGGTTGGTCACAACACCCGACCTGGATTATCTTCAGCCTGGTTGTCCTGGGGTTGTCCACAACACCCGACCTGGATTACCTTCAGCCTGGGAGTCCTGGGGTTGGTCACAACACCCGACCTGGATTATCTTCAGCCTGGGAGTCCTGGGGTTGGTCACAACACCCGACCTGGATTACCTTCAGCCTGGGATTGGACACAGCTCCTGACCTGGGTTGTCCACAACGCCCGACCTGGATTCCTCTTGTTCCAGGCTTTTCATCGCTATCCTGGTCGACAACTTCCAACTGATCATCAACCAGCAGAACGAAGCCAAGAAACAGAAGGTGAGAGCAGATTCCACACTGTGCCCGGCACCCTAACTGGCCCTGGTGCGTGGGGGGGGGGGAGGGGGGAGGGTCAGCTGGTATTGGGGAGGGAAGCCGGAGATCGGGACAGTTTCCATGTGGACTCCAAAATTCACTGCCCCGCAGAGCCCCAGATGAACATCTCCCCCGACAGATACTGCGGGAGTGCTGGGTGCTTTTGGATGGGGTGGGGGGAGAGGGGTCCACACATTGACCTTTGGGGTCAGTTGGGGGAAAGCCAGTCATGTGTCAGATTCTTGGCCAGAGAGAGAAAGGGAAAGGGACTGTAAGCAAGAGACTCCCAGCCTCCTTAAGATGTCAAGAGATCACCTACGTTTTGGGCGAGCGGAGTCAGAAGCAACGTTCCCTCCAAGTTTGTTTCACAGCTGCTCGGACCGACCATTGCCCTGAGCAGGCAATTGTTACACAGCCTGGAAACTGTGCGGTTTTATTTTTGTAATATTCACTTTGAGTATTTAGAATGAAAATCGAAGTGTCACCTATTTTTGAATAAATTTATTAGTCGACAAATGAAAAACAGCACGACAAGGAAATCTTCCGCGTTTCGTAAACATTTTCCTTGCCTGCCTTTATTCCGGCTGCCTGGCGGCAATGGCTGCATGCGCGGGAGCGGCGGTCGGAAGGGGCCGGTACTGTGCTGTATCTCTAAGTAAAGCGTGGAGCTGTAACGTCCCCCCCGTCGTGCCTTTGCAGGAGTTGCTGAACGAGAGGGGCAGCCTGTCCGATGAATTCACGGACGCCGCGAACAAAGGTCTGGTGAGGGGACAGCAGAAACCCTTCCCGTTGGTTGGTTCTGCGCGGCTGGGTGACAGGGAGGGGTGGGGGAGTCAGTGGCCACTTTATTAGGTATCCCAGTACACTTGCTCGTTAACGCGAACATCTATAATCAGCCAATCGTGCGGCAGCAACTCAATACATAGAAGCTTGCAGGCACGGTCAAGAGGCTCAGTTGTTAGGCCCGAACATCAGAAAGGGGGAGAAAGCGATCGAAGTGACTGTGACTGTGGAGTGATTGCTGGCGCCAGACGGGGTGACTTGAGTATCTCAGAAACCACTGATTCCCTGGGATTTTTCATGTCTCTGGAGTTTATAGAGAAGGGTGCGAAAAGCAGGAAAATATCCAGCGAGCGGCAGTTCTGTGGGCGAAAATGTTTCCTTTTCAAATCTTTTTAGTATTATTATTATTATTATTCAAAAATAACACAGGTACATTTAAGTAACAACACTTACAATCCCTCAAAAAAAATTATCTTAAAGATTTGAAAATTTTTGTGAATTTTAAAAAAAACCCCTACTAAGCAAGAAAAGTGAGGGGAAAAAAAGAAACCCATTGGGAGTACAACCCCGGAGCCGTGCGTCATACAGAAAGCTTCTAAAAATAACCACCGAGCCGCCAACAAGAAAGAAAGATATATCAAAAAAAAATTTACACTCAGATCGTGGAGGAAATCTGTCAGTTCACTGAAATGACAGTAACGAGCAAGTGAGCCACGTCTCTTCTCAAAATCAAATAAAGGTTCGACTTCCAATTTTCTCCAAGCTAAGACACAGCACCGCTTGAGAGAAAACGTTTTGTTAATGAGGGAGGTCAGAGGTGATTGGCCGGACTGGTTCAAGCTGACAGTGACCAATAGTGGTGTGCAGTCTCTGAACGCACAACACGTCAAACCCTGAAGTGGTTAAGCTGGGATGGCACTGGAGATATCTAATCAAGAAGCCACTGAGCATACCTATGTAAGACTACAAAGCACAGGAGCAGAATTAGGCCATTCAGCCCATTCCATCCTGGCCGATCGAGTGGAAGGGAACCTGTTCTGCCCCGCCCCAGTCAAGCTCGCAAGTGCGCCTCTTTCATCTTCCACGTGCTCCCAATCCCAGCCGGGGGGGGGGAATCATGCGTTGGCGACTCCCCCACGCCGGCTGGTCGGGCAGGACCGACCGCGTGACGGAACGCAGCGGGAGAAACGCAACGGCCAGCACGGTTCCGAGGAGGCAAGTGCCGCCGCACTTTCCGAATCGGGCTCGGTGTCACCGTGAAGTTTGTCCTTTGGCGGCAGCAGTACACAATTTAAAAAAAAACCACTATAAATTGCAATCAGGGATTATATATTAAAAGTAAACAAAAAAGACAAAACAGATAGTGAGGTGGTGTTCATGGGTGAAATTGGATGGTGGAGGGGAAGAAGCTGTTCCTGAATCGCTGAGTGTGTGTCTTCAGGCTCCTGTACCCCCTCCCTGATGGCAGAGGGGAAGAAGCTGTTCCTGAATCGCTGAGTGTGTGTCTTCAGGCTCCTGTACCTCCTCCCTGATGGCAGAGGGGAAGAAGCTGTTCCTGAATCGCTGAGTGTGTGTCTTCAGGCTCCTGTACCTCCTCCCTGATGGCAGAGGGGAAGAAGCTGTTCCTGAATCGTTGAGTGTGTGTCTTCAGGCTCCTGTACCTCCTCCCTGATGGCAGAGGGGAAGAAGCTGTTCCTGAATCGTTGAGTGTGTGCCTTCAGGCTCCTGTACCTCCTCCCTGATGGCAGAGGGGAAGAAGCTGTTCCTGAATCGTTGAGTGTGTTTCTTCAGGCTCCTGTACCTCCTCCCTGATGGCAGAGGGGAAGAAGCTGTTCCTGAATCGTTGAGTGTGTGTCTTCAGGCTCCTGTACCTCCTCCCTGATGGCAGAGGGGAAGAAGCTGTTCCTGAATCGTTGAGTGTGTGTCTTCAGGCTCCTGTACCCCCTCCCTGATGGTAGCAACGAGAAGAGGGCATGTCCTGGGTGGCAGGAGTCCTTAGTGATAGAAGCTGCCTTTTGAAGACTTTCTGGTGCTAACATAGCATGCCCTCAGCTTACTAATCCATGGGCCTATGGACCCCGATCTTGATTGCTGGCGCTGTAAAGCATACACGTACTGATTACCCCGTAATCAGCCTCCGTGTAAGAATCCTTTTAAGACGCAATCCTCTGACCAGAAGCTCATCAGAGACGAAGGGGGCAATTACACCGTCGGAGAACACCGAGGTTCAATTCCTGCCACTGTCTGTACGTTCTCCCCGTGACTATGTGGGACTCCTCCAGGTGCTCTGGCTAGCTCCCGCACTCCAAAGACGTACCGGTCAGGGCTGCGGACACGCTATGTCGGCGCTGGAAGCATGCCGATACTTGTGGGCTGTCCCCAGCAAACCCTCGCGCTGTGTTGGTCGTTAATGCCAACGACGCATTTCACTGTGTGTTTCGATGTACACGTGACAAGTAAAGCTGATCTCTTTTTGACTTTGTCTCTGTGTAGCACTGTCGGACTGTAGTTTGCAAGAAGCGTCTTCAGTAAACAAAAGATAATGCCAGGTTGTCATGGAAACCTATGGAATATTGAAAGGCCTAGATAGATTGGACGTGGAGAGGATGTTTCCTATAGTGGGGGAGTCTAGGACCAGAGGATACAGATAGAGTGGACGTGGAGAGGATGTTTCCTATAGTGGGGGAGTCTAGGACCAGAGGACACAGATAGAGTGGACCTGGAGGGGATGTTTCCTATAGTGGGGAGTCTAGGACCAGAGGACACAGATAGAGTGGATGTGGAGAGGATGTTTCCTATAGTGGGGAGTCTAGGACCAGAGGACACAGATAGAGTGGATGTGGAGAGGATGTTTCCTATAGTGGGGGAGTCTAGGACCAGAGGACACAGATAGAGTGGATGTGGAGAGGATGTTTCCTATAGTGGGGGAGTCTAGGACCAGAGGACACAGATAGAGTGGATGTGGAGAGGATGTTTCCTATAGTGGGGAGTCTAGGACCAGAGGACACAGTACAGTGGATGTGGAGAGGATGTTTCCTATAGTGGGGGAGTCTAGGACCAGAGGACACAGATAGAGTGGATGTGGAGAGGATGTTTCCTATAGTGGGGGAGTCTAGGACCAGAGGACACAGATAGAGTGGATGTGGAGAGGATGTTTCCTATAGTGGGGGAGTCTAGGACCAGAGGACACAGATAGAGTGGATGTGGAGAGGATGTTTCCTATAGTGGGGGAGTCTAGGACCAGAGGACACAGTACAGTGGATGTGGAGAGGATGTTTCCTATAGTGGGGGAGTCTAGGACCAGAGGACGCAGATAGAGTGCATGTGGAGAGGATGTTTCCTATAGTGGGGGAGTCTAGGACCAGAGGACGCAGATAGAGTGCATGTGGAGAGGATGTTTCCTATAGTGGGGGAGTCTAGGACCAGAGGACACAGATAGAGTGGATGTGGAGAGGATGTTTCCTATAGTGGGGGAGTCTAGGACCAGAGGACACAGATAGAGTGGATGTGGAGAGGATGTTTCCTATAGTGGGGGAGTCTAGGACCAGAGGACACAGATAGAGTGGATGTGGAGAGGATGTTTCCTATACTGGGGGAGTCTAGGACCAGAGGACACAGTACAGTGGATGTGGAGAGGATGTTTCCTATAGTGGGGGAGTCTAGGACCAGAGGACGCAGATAGAGTGCATGTGGAGAGGATGTTTCCTATAGTGGGGGAGTCTAGGACCAGAGGACGCAGATAGAGTGCATGTGGAGAGGATGTTTCCTATAGTGGGGGAGTCTAGGACCAGAGGACACAGATAGAGTGGATGTGGAGAGGGTGTTTCCTATAGTGGGGGAGTCTAGGACCAAAGGACACAGATAGAGTGGATGTGGAGAGGATGTTTCCTATAGTGGGGGAGTCTAGGACCAGAGGACACAGATAGAGTGGATGTGGAGAGGATGTTTCCTATAGTGGGGGAGTCTAGGACCAGAGGACACAGTACAGTGGATGTGGAGAGGATGTTTCCTATAGTGGGGGAGTCTAGGACCAGAGGACGCAGATAGAGTGCATGTGGAGAGGATGTTTCCTATAGTGGGGGAGTCTAGGACCAGAGGACACAGATAGAGTGGATGTGGAGAGGATGTTTCCTATAGTGGGGAGTCTAGGACCAGAGGACGCAGATAGAGTGCATGTGGAGAGGATGTTTCCTATAGTGGGGGAGTCTAGGACCAGAGGACACAGATAGAGTGGATGTGGAGAGGATGTTTCCTATAGTGGGGAGTCTAGGACCAGAGGACACAGATAGAGTGGATGTGGAGAGGATGTTTCCTATAGTGGGGAGTCTAGGACCAGAGGACACAGATAGAGTGGATGTGGAGAGGATGTTTCCTATAGTGGGGGAGTCTAGGATCAGAGGACACAGATAGAGTGGATGTGGAGAGGATGTTTCCTATAGTGGGGAGTCTAGGACCAGAGGACACAGATAGAGTGGATGTGGAGAGGATGTTTCCTATAGTGGGGGAGTCTAGGATCAGAGGACACAGATAGAGTGGATGTGGAGAGGATGTTTCCTATAGTGGGGGAGTCTAGGACCAGAGGACACAGATAGAGTGGATGTGGAGAGGATGTTTCCTATAGTGGGAGAGTCTAGGATCAGAGGACACAGATAGAGTGGATGTGGAGAGGATGTTTCCTATAGTGGGGAGTCTAGGACCAGAGGACACAGATAGAGTGGATGTGGAGAGGATGTTTCCTATAGTGGGGGAGTCTAGGATCAGAGGACACAGATAGAGTGGATGTGGAGAGGATGTTTCCTATAGTGGGGGAGTCTAGGACCAGAGGACACAGATAGAGTGGATGTGGAGAGGATGTTTCCTATAGTGGGGGAGTCTAGGACCAGAGGACACAGATGGAGTGGATGTGGAGAGGATGTTTCCTGTAGTGGGGGATCTAGGACCAGAGGACACAGATAGAGTGGATGTGGAGAGGATGTTTCCTATAG
The DNA here is from genome assembly GCF_048418815.1 of Hemitrygon akajei. NCBI lineage: Eukaryota > Metazoa > Chordata > Chondrichthyes > Myliobatiformes > Dasyatidae > Hemitrygon > Hemitrygon akajei. The sequence continues at coordinate 6,034,169 of NC_133151.1, read as the reverse complement.
TGGGGGGGGGGTCTAGGACCAGAGGACACAGATAGAGTGGATGTGGAGAGGATGTTTCCTATAGTGGGGGGGGGGTCTAGGACCAGAGGACAAAGCTTCAGAATACAAGGGTGTCCCTTTAGAACAGAGTCATAGAAAAGTACAGCAGAGAAAAAGGCCGTTCGGCCCATCTAGTCCGTGCCAGACCATTTAAGCTGCCTACTCCCATGAACACACCATGACCACAACCCTCCATTCCCCTACGATCTGTGTACATGTCCAAACTTCTCCCAAACGGTGAGATCGAGCTCACATGCACCACTTGTGCTGGCAACTCGTTCCAGCGAAGAAGTTTCCCCTCATGTTCCCCTCAAACCTCTCACCTTTCACCCTTAACCCATGACCACTGGTCGTCATCCCCCCCCCCCAACCTCAGTGGAAAAAGCCTGTTGCGTTTACCCTATCTATACCCCTCATAATTTTGTACACCACTATCAAATCCCCTCTCAATCTAGTTTTAAGAAATAAAGTTCTATTGAATCTTTCCTTATAACCTGGCAACATCCTTGTAAATTTTCTCTGTACTCTTTCAACCTTATTTACACCTTTCCTGTGGGTAGGTGACGAAAATTGCGCACAATACTCCAAATTAGGCCTCACCAATGTCTTATCAGTATAACTTCCCATCTCTTGTACGCAGTACATTGATTTATGAAAGCGTTCTTTACGACCCAGAGACGAAGAGGATTTTCTGTAGGCCGAGGGTGGTGAATCTGTGGAATTCGCTGCCACAGGCGGCTGTGGAGGTCGTTGGGCATATTTAAAGCGGAGGTCGATAGGTTCTTGGTCAGTCAGGGGGTCAAAGGTTACGGGGAGAAGGCAGGAGAACGGGGTTGAGAGGGGTAATGAATCCGCCATGACGGAATGGCAGATCACTGGATGGAGTGAATGGCCCAATGCTGCCCCTATGTCATGTGGTTGGAGTGCTGGTGGGGCTGGGACAGTGGCTCCTTACACGCAGTTGCTGTCTGTGATCCCGGCAGAGGGTGAGGTGAACAGTGTGAGAGAAGATAAAGAGATGATCCTGATGAGGGTCATCGATGAACACTACAACAAACAGACACAAAGGTAAGAGTGTGCGAGGAGGGTAGAGGTAGGTGGGTGGGAAGAGGGGTAGTGGTGAGGGGATTGGGTGGGCGTAGGGGTAGAGGTGGGTGGGGTGGGTAGTCAGAGGGGTAGTGAGGGGGTGGGTGGGCGTAGGGGTAGAGGTGAGGGGGATGGGTGGGCATAGGGGTAGAGGTGGGTGGGGAGGGTGGTCAGAGGGGTAGAGGTGAGGGGGATGGGTGGGTGTAGGGGTAGAGGTGGGTGGGGTGGGTAGTCAGAGGGGTAGTGAGGGGGGTGGGTGGGCGTAGGGGTAGAGGTGGGTGGGTGGTCAGAGGGGTAGTGGTGAGGGGGATGGGTGGGCATAGGGGTAGAGGTGGGTGGGGAGGGTGGTCAGAGGGGTAGAGGTGAGGGGGATGGGTGGGCGTAGGGGTAGAGGTGGGTGGGGTGGGTAGTCAGAGGGGTAGTGAGGGGGTGGGTGGGCGTAGGGGTAGAGGTGGGTGGGTGGTCAGAGGGGTAGTGGTGAGGGGGTTGGGTGGGCGTAGGGGTAGAGGTGGGTGGGGTGGGTGGTCAGAGGGGTAGAGATGATCACCACAGGGATAAAGATTTTTACAGAGACCAGCAGCAAGTCCGAGCTCAAAGCTCCTCTCTCTAACTCTGATCGCTGTCCTGCATTGTGGGAGGCAGCACTGCACTATGGGTGTGTGGACGGTGGGGGTGAATTGGAAGTGGTGGGTCCCATTGGGAGTGAATGGGAAGGGGTGGGGTCCCATTGGGAGTGCGGACTGTGAGAGTGAATGGGAAGGGGTGGGGTCCCATTGGGAGTGCGGACTGTGAGAGTGAATGGGAAGGGGTGGGGTCCCATTGGGAGTGCGGACTGTGAGAGTGAATGGGAAGGGGTGGGTCCCATTGGGAGTACGGACTGTGAGAGTGAATGGGAAGGGGTGGGGTCCCATTGGGAGTGTGGACAGTTGGAGTAAATGGGAAGGGGTGGGGTCCCATTTGGAGTACGGATGGTCGGAGTGAATGGGAAGGGGTGGGGTCCCATTAGGAGTACGGACGGCCGAGGGGTGGGGTCCCATTGGGAGTGAATGGGAAGGGGTGGGGTCCCATTGGGGAGTACGGACGGCCGGAGTGAATGGGAAGGGGTGGGGTCTCATTGGGAGTGAATGGGAAGGGGTGGGGTCTCATTGGGAGTGAATGGGAAGGGGTGGGGTCCCATTGGGAGTACGGACAGCCGGAGTGAATGGGAAGGGGTGGGGTCCCATTGGGAGTGAATGGGAAGGGGTGGGGTCTCATTGGGAGTGAATGGGAAGGGGTGGGGTCCCATTGGGAGTGAATGGGAAGGGGTGGGGTCCCATTGGGAGTGCGGACTGTGAGAGTGAATGGGAAGGGGTGGGGTCCCATTGGGAGTACAGACAGCCGGAGTGAATGGGAAGGGGGTGGGGTCCCATTGGGAGTGAATGGGAAGGGGTGGGGTCTCATTGGGAGTGAATGGGAAGGGGTGGGGTCCCATTGGGAGTGAATGGGAAGGGGTGGGGTCCCATTGGGAGTGAATGGGAAGGGGTGGGGTCCCATTGGGAGTGTGGATGGTGGGAGTGAATGGGAAGGGGTGGGGTCCCATTGGGAGTACGGACGGCCGGAGTGAATGGGAAGGGGTGAGGTCCCACTGGGAGTGAATGGGAAGGGGTGGGGTCCCATTGGGAGTGAATGGGAAGGGGTGGGGTCCCATTGGGAGTGAATGGGAAGGGGTGGGGTCCCACTGGTAGTCTGACGGAAAGAGCCTGCGAAGTAAGAATTCTATTCATGCCTCACTGTCCTGAAGGGTAACGAGTGCTCTTGGCAGTATGGGATCTGGCGATGGGACTGGTGGGGGATTGAGTGTGGGGTACCCCTCCCCTCCTCTCACAGTGCAGAGCCCCCGCCTCACAGGGAGAAGATGCTGGCAGGATTAGGGAGGAACCCCTCCCCTCCTCTCACTGTGCCCTGCCCCCGCCTCACAGGGAGAAGATGCTGATATTCTACTGCTTCCAGCTGCTGGGGGCCATCGAGCACCAGCTGTACCTGTTCGAGATGGAGAACACCATGCTGAATGAGACCCTCGACTGCTTCTTCGAGGTACAGCCCAGCTCCCTCAGGGCGGCGGAGGGCAGCCTCGGGCAGGGCACCTCGAGGAGGGATCGGTTCCAGGTGAGGGGGGACGGACTCTTGAAGGGAATCGGGTGTCCTTTTATTTACTTCCATTTCCGTTAAGAGTTACAGCGCGGGACACCCACCTATTTAACCCTGGCCGAGTTACGAAGGGTCTCGGCCCGAAACGTCGACTGTTCACTCTTTTCTGCCTGGCCTGCTGAGCTCCTTTGGCATTTTGGGAGTGCTGCTTTGGCCATGTCTAGGTAACCAATTAACCGACTAACCGGTACACCTCTGGAGAGTGGGAGGAAACTGGAGCACCCAGACGGCCACGGGAAGAACGCACGCACTGTAATAGTGTGGCACTACCACGGACGGTGACCCAACCAGAGTTCGGTCTCTGGAACTCACTGGGTGGAACGGCTGGCGTAACGCTTCACAGCACTGGCCAGCGAAGTTCAAAGTAAATTCATTTTACCAGCATTGACGGTAAATAGGAAGATAAACCACAGAATCAATGGAAAGCTACCGTCCATCTCGAAGGACAATGGGTGATCATCATCACGAGCCTGGGAGGAAGGTGTGGAGATCCCGAGACGCCCCAGTCGTCAAGATCCCCCTCTCGGCCTCACCGGTGTAGTCCGAAGGAAAGCTTATGAAGCGATACGTTTGGCCCCGGCTCGGCCGCAGGAGCTGCCGGGAGGATGGTCAGTGACGTCCAGCCGCCTTAGGGGCTCCGCTCCGGATCTGCCGTCTGGGTTTTACTCCCGAGGCAGTGGGGCTATTTACCCACAGCTGGGGATCCACACCGGTGCTGCATGTGTAGGGGCCAGACAACCTATGTGCAAAGCTGTGCAATTACAAAAAAAATATATTAGTAGGTGAATAATATTACTGAGAATACCAGTTGTAAAGAGTCCTTGAAAGTGAGTCTGTGGGTTGTGGAATCGGTTCAGAGTTGAGGCAAGTGAAGTTATCCCCTCTACTCAGGAGCCTGATGGTTGAGGGGTAATAACTGTCTCCGAACCTGGTGGTGTGGGACCTGAGGCTCCTTTACCTCCTTCCCCATGGCGACAGTGAGAAAAGGGTGTTGGGGGTCCTTGACGATGGGGGTTCAATTAAACTCAAGTTGTCTCAGGGCTCCAATCTAGCCGCTCCTGAGCCCCAACGACTTGGGGAATCAAGAAGGAATTGGCTTGAGGGGAAGGTTTTAAGGGGAACCCGAAGGGCAACTTCTTTGCCCGGAGGGTGGTGGAAATAAACGGCCAGAGGAAGTGGTTTGGTTCAAATTTAATTGCCATTCGAGCACACACTTGAATACGACTAATAAGGATATTAAAGAGGTTGAAAAAGAGTGCAGAGATGGTTTACAAGGATGCTGCCGGGACTTGAGAAACTGAGTTACAGAGAAAGGTTGAATAGGTTAGGACTTTATTCCCTGGAGCGTAGGAGAATGAGGGGAGATTTGATGGAGGTGTATAAAATGATGATGGGTATAGATAGAGTGAACGCAAGCAGGCTTTTTCCACTGAGGCTAGGGGAGAAAAAAAAACCAGAGGACATGGGTTAAGGGTGAAGGGGGAAAAGTTTAAAGGGAACATTAGAGGGGGCTTCTTCACACAGAGAGTGGTGGGAGTGTGGAACGAGCTGCCAGATGAAGTGGTAAATGCAGACTCACTTTTAACATTTAAGAAAAACTTGGGACAGGTACATGGATGAGAGGGGTTTGGAGGGATTATGGGCCGGGTGCAGGTCAGTGGGACTAGGCAGGAAAATGGTTCGGCACAGCCAGGAAGGGCCAAAAGGCCTGTTTCTGTGCCGTCACGTTCTACGGTCCTAATCGAAGCTGCTGCAAAACACAGCACCAACAGTCACACGCCGCACTTATAGTTACGAAAGCAGAAAGACTGTCACCAAAAATAAATATGTTGCCCAAGTCCCTGAGCATCGTGACACCAGGATCGATGGAGCGGCATTCCCCATCACAAGCAACACAGACAAAATGCTGGAGGAACTCAGCAGGTCGGGCAGCACCTGTGGAGACGAACAAACGGGCGACATTTTTGGTCGAGACTCTCCTTTGGGACTGAGAAGGGGGGGGGGCAGGGGAAAGGTGCCAGAAGAGGGGAAAGAGGCTGGTTCATCACATGCCAGTGCAGCCGCGGGCGAACGCAATCCAACTCCTCTTCCACTGAGCGCATACTGGAGGGCAGCACCGAAGACAGGTACAGAAATAGGAAAGGTTTAGAGGGATACGGGCCAAACGCTGGCAAATGGCACTGGTTTAAATGGCCTTTTCTCCCCCTCCCTGACTTGTAGACCATAAGAGCCCACAAGTCCCTAGCGTTAACCTGTATACCGCTGGGATCTGAGGACTCTTCCCAGGCCCCAGCTGGTTGTGTACGCGAGTCGCACCTCATTCACGCCCCGGAGCGTAGCGGTCAGCATAACGCTTCACAGCGCCAGCGATCTGGGTTCAATTCCCGCTGCCGCCTGTGCGTTCTCTCCGCGAGTCTCCTCCGGGTGCTCCAGTTTTCTCCCCACGTGTTAACGTTAGGGACTTGCGGGCGTGCTACATCGGCGCCGGAACCGCAGTGACACTTGTGGGCTGCCCCCAGCACATCCTCGGACAGTGCTGGTTGTTGACGCAAACGGACACAATTCCCTCCATGTTTTGATGTACGTGTGACAAGCTAATTCTTGATCTGACCTTTAATCTTTATGACCTTGCCCCTCGTGGTTTTATACCAATGGGACAAACCACTCTGGGCGGTAGACGGGAGATGGGGAGGGGTGCAGTGCAGCCTGGGATGTTTACGACCGAGGTGACCCTCGTTCTCCTCTCTCGCAGACCGTCGAACAGAGCAGCAGACTCAGGGAGCGCGAGGTGGAGACCTTGGTCGAAAGGGTTCGAGTCATCAGCCCCACCCCGCCCATCCGCCCTCTCTTCAGCAGGAACAGTAAATAAATAATCTTACGTTGCGTTGTGGCTCTGTGCAATTCTGACCGTTCCCGCTCTCCCGATTCTGCACGCGCGCTGCGTTCCGTGCTCGGACCCAGCGAGACGGCTTCGGGGAAGTCATACCCGAGAGGAATGCAGCCCCAGCGCCACCTCCACCCCGATTCCAGCCAGCAACTGGAAAAGCAAGGATGTAACGCTGAGGCTTTATGAGGCATTGGTCAGGCCGTGCTTGCGAGTATTCCCAGCAGGCTCTGGGCCCCTTGCCAAAAGAAAAGATGTGCTGGCATTAGAGAGGGACCAGAGGGTGTTCACGGGAATAATCCTAGGAACGAAAGGGTTAAAGTACGAGGAGCATTTGATGGCTCTGGGCCTGTACTTGCTGGAATTTAGAAGAATGGTGGGGGGAGGGAATCTCTTTGAAACCAATCAAATAGTGAACAGATAGAGTGGATGTGGAGAGGATGTTTCCTAAAGTGGGGGAGTCTGGGACCAGAGGACACAGATAGAGTGGATGTGGAGAGGATGTTTCCTATAGTGGGGAGAGTCTAGGACCAGAGGACACAGATAGAGTGGATGTGGAGAGGATGTTTCCTATAGTGGGGGAGTCTAGGACCAGAGGACACAGATAGAGTGGATGTGGAGAGGATGTTTCCTATAGTGGGGGGAGTCTGGGACCAGAGGACACAGATAGAGTGGATGTGGAGAGGATGTTTCCTGTAGTGGGGGAGTCTAGGACCAGAGGAGACAGATAGAGTGGATGTGGAGAGGATGTTTCCTATAGTGGGGGAGTCTAGGACCAGAGGACACAGATAGAGTGGATGTGGAGAGGATGTTTCCTATAGTGGGGGAGTCTAGGACCAGAGGACACAGATAGAGTGGATGTGGAGAGGATGTTTCCTATAGTGGGGGAGTCTGGGACCAGAGGACACAGATAGAGTGGATGTGGAGAGGATGTTTCCTATAGTAGGGAGAGTCTAGGACCAGAGGACACAGATAGAGTGGATGTGGAGAGGATGTTTCCTATAGTGGGGGAGTCTAGGACCAGAGGACACAGATAGAGTGGATGTGGAGAGGATGTTTCCTATAGTGGGGGGAGTCTGGGACCAGAGGACACAGATAGAGTGGATGTGGAGAGGATGTTTCCTGTAGTGGGGGAGTCTGGGACCAGAGGACACAGATAGAGTGGATGTGGAGAGGATGTTTCCTATAGTGGGGGAGTCTAGGACCAGAGGACACAGATAGAGTGGATGTGGAGAGGATGTTTCCTATAGTGGGGGAGTCTAGGACCAGAGGACACAGATAGAGTGGATGTGGAGAGGATGTTTCCTATAGTGGGGGAGTCTGGGACCAGAGGACACAGATAGAGTGGATGTGGAGAGGATGTTTCCTATAGTGGGGGAGTCTGGGACCAGAGGGCACAGATAGAGTGGATGTGGAGAGGATGTTTCCTATAGTGGGGGAGTCTAGGACCAGAGGACACAGATAGAGTGGGTGTGGAGAGGATGTTTCCTATAGTGGGGGAGTCTGGGACCAGAGGACACAGATAGAGTGGATGTGGAGAGGATGTTTCCTATAATGGGGGAGTCTAGGACCAGAGGACACAGATAGAGTGGGTGTGGAGAGGATGTTTCCTATAGTGGGGGAGTCTAGGACCAGAGGACACAGACAGAGTGGATGTGGAGAGGATGTTTCCTATAATGGGGGAGTCTAGGACCAGAGGACACAGATAGAGTGGATGTGGAGAGGATGTTTCCTATAGTGGGGGAGTCTAGGACCAGAGGGCACAGATAGAGTGGATGTGGAGAGGATGTTTCCTATAGTGGGGAGAGTCTAGGACCAGAGGACACAGATAGAGTGGATGTGGAGAGGATGTTTCCTATAGTGGGGGGAGTCTGGGACCAGAGGGCACAGATAGAGTGGATGTGGAGAGGATGTTTCCTATAATGGGGGAGTCTAGGACCAGAGGACACAGATAGAGTGGGTGTGGAGAGGATGTTTCCTATAGTGGGGGAGTCTGGGACCAGAGGACACAGATAGAGTGGATGTGGAGAGGATGTTTCCTATAATGGGGGAGTCTAGGACCAGAGGACACAGATAGAGTGGGTGTGGAGAGGATGTTTCCTATAGTGGGGGAGTCTAGGACCAGAGGACACAGAGTGGATGTGGAGAGGATGTTTCCTATAGTGGGGGAGTCTAGGACCAGAGGTCACAGATAGAGTGGATGTGGAGAGGATGTTTCCTATAGTGGGGGAGTCTAGGACCAGAGGGCACAGATAGAGTGGATGTGGAGAGGATGTTTCCTATAGTGGGGGAGCCTGGGACCAGAGGGCACAGATAGAGTGGATGTGGAGAGGATGTTTCCTATAGTGGGGGAGTCTAGGACCAGAGGACACAGATAGAGTGGATGTGGAGAGGATGTTTCCTATAGTGGGGGAGTCTAGGACCAGAGGACACAGACAGAGTGGATGTGGAGAGGATGTTTCCTATAGTGGGGGAGTCTAGGACCAGAGGTCACAGATAGAGTGGATGTGGAGAGGATGTTTCCTATAGTGGGGGAGGTCTAGGACCAGAGGACACAGATAGAGTGGGTGTGGAGAGGATGTTTCCTATAGTGGGGGAGCCTGGGACCAGAGGGCACAGATAGAGTGGATGTGGAGAGGATGTTTCCTATAGTGGGGGAGCCTGGGACCAGAGGGCACAGATAGAGTGGATGTGGAGAGGATGTTTCCTATAGTGGGGGAGTCTAGGACCAGAGGACACAGATAGAGTGGATGTGGAGAGGATGTTTCCTATAGTGGGGGAGTCTAGGACCAGAGGGCACAGATAGAGTGGATGTGGAGAGGATGTTTCCTATCGTGGGGGAGTCTAGGACCAGAGGACACAGATAGAGTGGATGTGGAGAGGATGTTTCCTATAGTGGGGGAGTCTAGGACCAGAGGGTACAGCCTCAGAATAGAAAGGCATCCATTTAGAAGGGAGATGAAGAGGATTTTCTTCAGCCAGAGGGTGGTGAATCTGTGGAATTCATTGCTACAGACGCCCAGGAAGGCCAAGTTATTGGGTGTATTTGAAGCTGAGGTTGTTAGGTTTTTGATTAGTCAGGGCTCCAAAGTGCCAGAAGGCACTTGTCTCTTATTTATCTACTGGAGTTTTCGACTGATAGACATTGACATTTCTATTGATCCCCCCCTCCCCACCGCCACAGTCAGCCTGACCCCACAAGTGGGAACATTCTCTCCGCGTCCACTCAATGGAAACGTCCTGGGATGGGAGGGCTGTGGGTAAAGGAATCGGACATACACTTTGAACAAAGGGCGATATTAAAATGTACAAGATGCTGAGGGGGCAGGGTGGGGTGAGGTGTTTGCCCTCGGTGGGGGAGCCTTCAGCAAGGTGATGGGGCCACAGGATCGTTGGGGGGGGGTGGTGGAGTGGTTCTCGTAAAACAGAGGAGGAGAATGGCTTTGCCTTCTGGATTCAGCGTGGGCCCACTGCATTGAATCCAAAACGGTGAAAATTCTCCTCGGGGGGGGGGCAGCGAATCTCTGGAATTCTCGCCCACCACGACGTCCCACACTCCGTATAACCATAGAACAATTACAGCACGGAATCAGGCCATCTCGGCCCTTCTAGTCCATGCTGAACGCTTACCCTCACCTCGTCCCACCGACCCGTAACCCTCCATTCCTTTCCTGTCCATATACCTGTCCAATTTTACTTTAAATGACAATACCGAACCTGCCTCTCTACCACTTCTACTGGAAGCTCGTTCCACAGAGCTACCACTCTCCGAGTAAAGAAATTCCCCCTCGTGTTACCCTTAAACTTTTGCCCCCTAAGTCTCAACTCATGGCCTCTTGTTTGAATCTCCCCCACTCTCAATGGGAATTCCACCACAGGCCTGAAACTGGCTGCAGGAGGAGGAGGTTTGGGAACGGGGCGAGCAACCCCCCCCCATCCCGTTAAAAACCTAGAAATGTCAACAGAAGCTCCAAAGCCCTCGTTCCTGGGAAAGGAAGGGGAAGCTGGCCAACACCTAGGGAACAACCAGAGGGCTCTAGTGAGCTGCTGTCAGGGGCCTAAGCCCCAGCAGGAGTGACGGACTTAAATAAGGATAAACTCCTGCCCTCAACAGTCAAGGGGGCTTTTAAAGAGGAAGGAAATTAGCTTTTGAACGACTGGGGTATTGAGGGCGATGGGGGACTGGCACAGAAGAGAGGGCCCAGAACAGATCGGATCATGTTGAATGGCGGGAGAGGCTTGAAAGGCCAAACGCCTGCTCCTGCCCCTATTTTCTTCTTGGGGCCTTTCGTCATTTTAAAGATCGACCCCTCCCCACCCCAAACAACTGAAAGGAGTGGATTTTTATTCACCAGCGTTGAAAGCATCACCACTCCCTCGAAATTCATCAGGGCGTTCCGAGATCAGGGTCTCGGAACCTCCCCGTGCAACTGGATTTCCTCTCTGGCAGATCCCAATCGGTTCGGATTGGCAGCAACGTCTACTCCGCGATCTCCATCGGCACAGGCTGTGTCCTCAGCCCCCACTGCTCCACTTGCTTTACACCTAAGACTGTAACACAGCCCCAATGCCATCGTGAAATTTGCTGACGGCACCGCCCTCGCTGGGCGACGGATCAGCGTACGGGGGGGGGGGAGACTGAAAATCCGGCCGAGCGCTGCCACAACAACAACCTCTCGCTCAATGCCAGCCAGACCAAAACGCCCGTGATCAACTACAGGAGGAAGAAGCCAGTCGTCGTTTGGGGGCTGGAGGTGGACAGAGTCACGAGCTTTAAATTCCTCGGAGCTGTGCTGGGGGCCAGCACGCCGAGTGCCATCGCGAAGGAGATGCGGCGGCACCTCTACGTTCTTAAAAGCTTGTGAAGTTTCGGGATGTCACCAAGACCTCCGGTGAGCTTCTACAGATGCACAGTGGAGAGTTTTCTAACTGCAGGAGATCCCAATGCCCAGGATCGGAAAAGCCCACAGGAAACGGTGGACGCCACCCGGTTCATTGCAGGCAAAGCCCTCCCCACCGCTCGGCACGTTTACACGGAGCGCGGCCATGAGGAGGCTGCACCCGTCACCGGCGACCCCCAGCGTCCAGGCCACGCTCTCTTCTTGCTGCCACCTTCGTGCAGGAGGTTCAGGAGCCTCGGGCCCCGCACTGCCAGGTTCAGGAACGGGCATTACGGAGCGCGCGGTCGACACGCGCGGGGGTGTGCCGGCTGTTAGCGCAAATGGCACACCTCACTATGCGGCAGGCATGGCAGACCAACCTTGAAGTCTCCGGCGGGGATAACTTCACTCACCACAGCACGGCACTGATTCTACAACCTACACACACGCACACTTCAAGAGGCTTTAGAACTTACGTTCTCTCTGTTATTTTATTTGCACAGCTTGTCTCCCATTTCCACGTTGTTAGCCCTTATTTACGTCAAGTTTCTTTCCGAAGACGATAGCATTTCTTTTATTTTCTTGTAAATGCCTGCAAGAACACGAAACTGCAGGCAGCACATGTTAACCACAGCAGGAACTTTGATAATAAATTTACTTCCAACTCTGAAGACAGACAGGCTGAGAGCGTGGAACTCGCTATCAGTCCAGATCGCAGCGGATGGTGGAACAGTCCCAAAGGGCCGAATGGACTCACTCCCACCTCCCTCGAGGGTGTAAACAAGCCAGGGGTACGGCATGGAGGGTCTGCTATGAAGAAAAGCCTTCCCTACGATACTTCCTGGTGGGGACGGGGAGCAGGTTCACGGTCATCATCCAATCGTCCAGGACCGTGCAAGGCACTGCGGTGTCCAGGGACCACGAGGGGGTGGGTAGGGCAGTTTCCTCTCGAAGCCATCGGGCGGGAGTCCGTGCGTCCACGGCGACTCGAGCGGAGGTCGTGCGGGGCGACGTCGAAGGAGCCTTCTTCTCAGGGGTCAGCTCCACGTCTGGATAAACAGGGAATGCACAAGTTCCGGATTACAGCAAAAGCTAAGACCTTTTGAGTTACTGAGTAATACCTCATAGGGACAGGCCCTTCTGCCTAACGGGTCCATTCGACCACGAATGCCTTCCAAACTAGTCTCCTTTGCACCCCCGCTTGGCCCGTATCCCTCTCAACCTTTCCTATCCGAGTACGGTCGGCCCTCCTTATCCGCGGATTAAACCAACCGCGGATCGGGAAAACCCGGAAGTTCTCTCTCCAGCACTCGTTGTTTGAGCAGCACGGACTATTTTTTCTTGTCATTATTCCCTGAACAATGCAGTATAACAACTATTTACATAGCATTTAATTAGGTATTGTAAGTAATCTAGAAATGACTTGAAAGTACAGACAGTCCCGGGTTATGAACGAGTTCCATTCCTGAGTCCGTCTTTAAGTCGGATTTGAAGTCTGAACAGGTACATCCGGTATTATTTAGCACCAGTTAGTCAAACTTTTTTTTAGTATATAGTAAATATTTTACCTTTCTATGCATGTAAATCACTTAAGAAACATACGTATTTCAATAGTTAAACCATGCGTTGCTTAGTAATAATTGTAGCTTTCATTGGGGCAGGGCTTTTCACATGATCCATTAAATTGTTCCGATCGTTGACCGACTGTAGCCTAACGCTTTTCCAATGACCGATGACGTTTCGCCTCTTTCCGATCAACTTATTACTTCCACCTTATTTTCAATCGCGATCGTGATTATTTTCGTGAACAGAAACACTGCGGATTCAGAGCTGCGCTGCCGGGTCCTAATGTCCACCGCACTGAGACAGGTTAAATAAAGTCCGGGGTTCCGCTGGGTCCTAAAGACCACCGCACTGAGGCAGGTTAAATAAGGGACCCGAGCATCTGCAAATTTTGGTATCTGCGGGGGATCCCGGAACCAATCCCCCGTGGATAAGGAGGGCCAACTGTACCTTTTTAAACGTTGTTAGTGTACCTGCCTCAACCTTTTCCTCAGGCAGCTCGTTCTGCATACTGGGTGAAAACGTAGCCCCTTGGGTTCCTTTTGACTTGATAGAGATGATAAGAGGCAATAGATCGAGTGGACAGCCAGAGACCTTTTTATCCGGGACGGAAACAGCTAATACGAGGGGGCATAACGTTTAAGGGGATTGGAGGAAAGTATGGGGGGGGGGGGTATAGTGTTGTTTTTTGTTACACAGAGAGTGGTGGGTGATTGTGTGAAACGCCCTGCCAGGGGTGGTAGTAGAGGTAGATACATTAGAGGCATTTAAGAACTGCATAGTGGGGCACACGGATGATTAAAAAGAAAGGGGGACTACGTAGGAGTGGAGGGTTAGATCGGCCTCTCTCTCCTGCACGTTACACCGCTGGCATTTACGACAGCAATGAAAGTCCTCCATCTCTGGCAGCGTACTGGGTGTCAGTCATGAAATTTCAGGTGGAGACCCAGGAACTCCGTCGCATTTGGACGTCAAAGGATTCTTCGCCGCTGCTTCCGTAACAGCTTCGTGCTTGACCAGTCAGGGTCGTTCGCCCCGAGCTGAACTCCTGAATCTGGAGGACCGGTGGACCGCTCTTATTCTGACCTCTACCCATGGCTGACCCCACCACGAGCCCTGACTGCAGCCAACTAAGCTCTCCAGATCATTCAGGCAGGCAAACCTCCAAACCCCATGACAGGGTGGTGGTCCTCTTGGAGGCAGACTGATCGAGGAGTAGGCTGAACATCTGGATGCTCCAGAACATCAACCTCGCTCATATTGTCCTCACCGTCATCAAGTTCCCTCTCACTGGTGAATATCAAAGAGAAGTATTCATTAAGGACCTCACTCACTTCCACAGCCTCCAGGCACATCTTCCCACTTTTATCTCTAATCAGTCCTACCTTCACTCCTGTCATCCTTTTGTTCTTCACATAATTGAAGAATGCCTTGGGGTTTTCCTTTACCCTACTCGCCAAGGCCTTCTCATGCCCCCTTCTTGCTCTTCTCAGCCCCTTCACGACATTGTGGGCTGAAGGGCCTGTAATGTCCTGTGGTGTTCCATGTTCTACCTTCTATGTCTTATAAGAAAAGGGGAGGAACAAGACTAAAAACAGACAGAAAAGCCAAGAACAAAGTAGTTGTTGCTGCCTTATACAAGCTGGACAGATAACAATTAGAGGAATGACTAGGACGTAGTCAGGTTCAGTCTGCACAGAGAGGCCTCCAGAAAAATGCAGAACCACCTGAAAATTCACTAAACAATATGGTGGGGCAAGGTCTAAACGACACAGATTGTAATACTTGAACCCTAATTCAGGTTTATGATGTGTTCTCGATCGGAATGCTCCCTTTTTGTTACTACTTTTGGGAGAGCTTTGAATCGGGGTGGCCTGCTGAAAACCAACACTGAGCTGAACTATAATATGCCTCTCATGTTTTCGCTCTTTTGCCGTTTCCACATTTTTTTTCATGGGGGGGGGGGGAGGGTTTTTGATGTTTGGTGTTTTTCTTTAAATGGGGTCCGTGTAAATTCTCTTCCTTTGTAGCATATTGTTATTGTATGCTTAACCTTGCTCTGTATTAATGCTCCTCATTGGGATTTGGGGTTTTTAATTTTGTAAAATGTTTTGAAAAACTAATAAAAAAATTTTTTAAAAAAGGGGTCCGTGGTGTTTCTCTGTTTTGTGGCTGTCTGTGGGGAAGACGAATCTCAGGTTGTATACTGCATCCATATAGTCGGCCCTCCTTATCCGCGAGGGATTGGTTCCGGGACTCCTCGCGGATACCAAAATTTGCGGATGCTCGAGTCCCTTATTCAACCTGTCTCAGTGCGGCGGATCTTAGGACCCAGCGGAACCCCAGACCTTATTTAACCTGTCTCAGTGCGGTGGACATTAGGAACCCGGCGACGGAGCTCTGAATCCGCAGTGTTTCTGTTCTCGAAAATAATCACGATTGAAAATAAAGTGGAAATAATAAAGCGATCAGAAAGAGGTGAAACACCATCGGTCACTGGAAAAGCGTTAGGCTACAGTCGGTCAACCATCGGAACAATTTTAAAGGATAAAGTGAGAAAGGCCCTGCCCCGATGAAAGCTACAATTATTACTAAGCAATGCAGTGGTTTAATTTTTGGGTTTTGGGTTTTTGATCCTCCACATCAACCCAGCACAATGGAGAGCGCACTCCATAGCGATCTGTAGCCATTTTTATCTATTTATTTTTCTTTATTCTCTTTGGGGAAAATCCTTATCCATGAAGGTTCGGAGATGACTGGAAGGATGTGTTTTTTTTTCTCTCTCTTTTTTTCTAATTTTATCCTCAATTGGACTGCCCAATCTTTCTTTTTCTTTGCTTTTTATTTCTTTCTCTTTTTTTTGTTTCAGTTTAGTTAGTGGTTTTTTTTTTCTTTATCAATAAAATTTCTAATTTTTTTTATGATTGTTATGAGGAGTTGTCGGTTTTTTTTGACCATTGTATATATATAACAGCATAATATTTTATCTAGTCCTGACAGAGGGTCTCGGCCCGAAACGTCGACAGTGCTTCTCCCTATAGATGCTGCCTGGCCTGCTGTGTTCTACCAGCATTTTGTGTGTTTTGTTGTTAATATTTTATCTATTTGATTTTGACATTATATACTTTCTGTTTTTACTATTGCTGTTTATATGTCTTTTATATTATCTACTTGTTAAACTCCTCTTCCGATTTGTATATTCTATATTTGAAAATCAATAAAGAAAAGATTGAAAAATGAAAAATGAAATGAAATTAAAGCGGTCTGTCCCGAGTCCCGAGAACTTCCGTTCCCGAGCCCGGCACTGAAACATACGTTCTGAAGTGTCTTATATGCGTAGAAAGGTAAAATATATACTATATACTAAGACAAACATTTGACTAACTGACGTTAAATAATACCGGATGTACCTGTTCCGACTTGCTTAGTAAAAGAACTTCCGATTTTTTTGATCCTGATCCACGATAACCCACGCACATCCTCCCGTATAATTTAAACCGTCTCTAGATTACCAATAATACCTAGTACAATGTGAATACTTTGTAAAATAGTTGTAATACTGCATTGTTGAGGGAATAATGACAAGAAAGTCTCTACACGCTCGAACAACGTGCTGGAAGAGCACTTCCGGGTTTTCACGGTTTGTGGTTGGTTGAATTTGGTGCACGTGGGATTGCGGGTAAGGAGGGCCGACTGCACTTTGATAATAAATGTTTAGATGTTTGAAACCCACGCAGTTCAGGGGGAGGACGTACAAACTCCTTACACGCGGAGCCGGAATCGAGCTCCGCAACTCCGATGCCCCAACCGGTAACGGCGTCACGCCGGCCGCCACGTTACCATAGTAACAACGCCAGCAATCGGAAGGTCAGGGTTCAATTCCACCTCCGTCCGTCCGGAGTTTGCACGCTTTCCCGCACGGCCACATTCCAAGACGTTCGTGTTAGTAGGTTAATGGGTCACGTGGGTTTAATTGTGCTGCACAGGCTCGTTGGGCCTGTTACCGTATCGTATCTCTAAATAATAACGTACCACAATTATATACATCCAGTCGCCATGCTCCAGCATCATTTCGCATCAATCTTCTACTCCCTTTTTTTAAATTCTGACGTATTGTCAGCTGTCTTTGCTACAAGGAGAAAAGCCCCAGCTAGAGATGCGCTCTAATCTAGACAGCTTCCTGGTAAATCTCCTCTCTAAAACTTCCACATCCTTACGATAATGAGGCGACCAGAACTGAACAGAATAATCCAAGCGGGGTCTAATCAAGGCTTTATGGAGCGACATGATATCGTGGCTCTTGAACACAATCCAATTAATGAAGGCCAACATACCTTTTTAGCAACCCCATCAGCTCGAGAAGCAACTTTGAGGGATCTATGGGCCTGGACCCCAAGATACCTCTGTTCCTCCTACCATTAACCCTGTACTCTAACCTTCCAAAGTGAACCATTTCACTCTTCTCTGGGTTGAACTCCATCTGCCACCTCTCAGCCCAGCCCGGCATCCCGTCTACGTCCCGTTGACGATGGCGGGAGTGAAAGGTCGCGGTGGGGTAAACAGGTCGGCGGGGCCAAAAACACAGTAGACTCTGCAGATGCTAGAAGGTACACGAAACGTTGGAGGAACTCAGCAGGCCAGGCAGCATCTACGAAGGGACGGGGAGGTGAACAGTTAACTGCATTTCCAGACGTCTGAGGCCGTGTCTCTAAACGTAGCTAACTGCTTAATCCACTCTGTAGATTGCAGGCTGGCTTGCTGACCCCCTCAAGCTGTGTGTGCGTTTGTGTTTGTTACTGCAGAGTCTAGGTTGGAATCCGAACTGCGATGGGTCACGGGGGAGATTCCACACAGAGCGATCCAACCAAGATCTCGGCGGTGGAGCTGGTGGAAGACGATGGAACATCACAAGGGCAGTGAGGGTGGAGGAAGGCTGCAAAGGTGAAGGGTCTCCAGTCAACTTGCGTTCTGCGACAACGGACCCTGACTCGGATCTGTAAATGAGCCTGTGGTGGCTGCCCATACGTCAGCCTCCATACATTCATGCGCAGATATCCCCCATTGTCTTCCTCACAACCCTGCCCAGGCTTGCGCCCTGGAAACTTTCCACGGCACAAATCCATGGTCTATTGAGACTAACAGAGGCCTACTCTACACATACCAGGACAATAGCCCCCCCATACCCCCACCATCCAAACTTCTCTTAAACGTTGAAATCGAGCTCGCATGCACCACTTGCTCGTTCCACACTCCCACCACCTCCCGAGGGAAGAAGTTTCCCCTCGCGTTCCCATCAAACCTTTCACCTTTCACCCTCAACCCATGTCCTCTAGTTGGAGTTCCACCCAAACCCAATAGTTTGAACAGTCGGGTCTGGAGGATAGACTGGGAATTATTGAGTTATTGGGACAGATTGAACAGGTTAGGACTTTATTCCTTGGAAAGTAGAAGGCTGAGGGGAGATTTGACAGAGGTACACAAAATTATAGACAGGGTAAATAGATACGAGCAGGCTTTTTCCATTGGGGTTAGCTCGATTTCAACGTTTAAGAGGTTTGGATGGTGGGGGTATGGAGGGCTATTGTCCTGGTGTAGTGTAGGCCTCCGTTAGTCTCGATAAGATCATGGATTTGCGCCTTGGAAGGTTTCCAGGGTGCAGGCCTGGGCAGGGTTGTATGGGAGGCCGGCAGTTGCCCAAGCTGCAGGCCTTCCCCTCTCCACGCCACCGATGTTGTCCAAGAGAAGGGCACTAGGACCCAAGCAGCTTGGCACCGGTGTCGTCGCAGAGCAATGTGTGGTTAAGTGCCTTGCTCAAGGACACAACACGCTGCCTCAGCTGAGGCTCGAACTAGCGACCTTCAGATCACTAGACCAATGCCTTAACCACTTGGCCTTGTGTGGGTTGATGGGAGTAGGCAGTTTAAATGGTTGGGCATGAACTAGATGGGCCGAAGGGCCTGTTTCTGTGCCGTACTTTTATTCTAACCGCATACTCGACTCGAGTGACTATGTTCCAATTCTTAAGGTGATCTTAGTTTGTGTGGTGGGGGGAGAAATCACTTTTGTCTTTAACCCTTTCCCATCTTGGCAAAGCTACTGCTGCACCCCTCACAAAACGCCCTGACGTTCCAAGGTTTTGACTTACCGTCTACGGTGGCTAGGGTGGGAGATCTCTCAGTACGTGTTGGCGGGCTGATGGGCCGGGAGGGGCCTGGTCTCAAAGGTCACCCCGTTGCCAGGCAACGGGGAGGGCACCAGCGGGCAGAGCCAGGCCAGGTACCACCGGCGGCCCAGCAGCTCCACCGCGTTCCGCCGCCAGCCCAGGTCGTAGAGGCCGCGCAGGCCGGTGCTCCATTCCCGCGTGGTCTGTCCGCGCCACAGCAGCCGCAGATGGAAGAACAGGAAGGCGGACATGAAGAGGAAGCCCAGGATGCACGTGTCCGCCACGAAGGCAAACGCAAAGGTGTGGACGCCCACGTGGCCTGTCCGAGCGGGAGAGACGAGGAGCACAGATCAGGCACGAGCACTCAAAGCAACAATCCCCGACAGCAGTGACCTCCGCACCGGGAATCACCGTGCACAGTTCCCATCTCCGTATCCCACACCGGAAATCGCCGTGCACAGTTCCCATCTCCGTATCCCACACCGGGAATCGCCGTGCACAGTTCCCATCTCCGTATCCCACACCTGGAATTGCCGTGCACAGTTCCCATCTCCGTATCCCACACCGGGAATCGCACTGCACAGTTCCCATCTCCGTATCCCACACCTGGAATTGCCGTGCACAGTTCCCATCTCCGTATCCCACACTGGGAATCACCGTGCACAGTTCCTCTCTCCGTATCCCACACTGGGAGTCATCGTGCACAGTTCCCATCTCCGTATCCCACACTGGGAATCACCGTGCACAGTTCCTCTCTCCGTATCCCACACTGGGAATCGCCGTGCACAGTTCCCATCTCCGTATCCCACACTGGGAGTCATCGTGCACAGTTCCCGATCTCTGTATCCCACACTGGGAATCGCCGTGCACAGTTCCTCTCTCCGTATCCCACACCGGGAATCACCGTGCACAGTTCCTCTCTCCGTATCCCACACTGGGGAGTCACCGTGCACAGTTCCTCTCTCCGTATCCCACACTGGGAATCACCGTGCACAGTTCCTCTCTCTGTATCCCACACTGGGAATCACCGTGCACAGTTCCTCTCTCCGTATCCCATACTGGGAATCACCGTGCACAGTTCCTCTCTCCGTATCCCACACTGGGAGTCACCGTGCACAGTTCCCGATCTCCGTATCTCACACTGGGAATCTCCATGCATAGTTCCCGATCTCCGTATCCCACATTGGGAATCACCGAGCACACTTCCTCTCTCCGTATCCCACACTGGGAGTCATCGTGCACAGTTCCCGATCTCCGTATCCCACACTGGGAATCACCGTGCACAGTTCCTCTCTCCGTATCCCACACTGGGAGTCATCGTGCACAGTTCCCATCTCCGTATCCCACACTGGGAATCACCGTGCACAGTTCCCGATCTCCGTATCCCACACTGGGAATCACCGTGCGCAGTTCCTGATCTCCGTATCCCACATTGGGAATCACCGTGCACAGTTCCCATCCCCGTATCCCACACTGGGAGTCATCGTGCACAGTTCCCGATCTCCGTATCCCACACTGGGAATCACCGTGCACAGTTCCCGATCTCCGTATCCCACACTAGGAATCACCGTGCACAGTTCCTCTCTCCGTATCCCACACTGGGAATCACCGTGCACAGTTCCTCTCTCCGTATCCCACACTGGGAGTCATCGTGCACAGTTCCCGATCTCTGTATCCCACACTAGGAATCACCGTGCACAGTTCCCATCTCCGTATCCCACACTGGGAATCACCGTGCACAGTTCCCGATCTCCGTATCCCACACTGGGAATCACCGTGCACAGTTCCCGATCTCCGTACCCCACATTGGGAATCACCGTGCACAGTTCCCATCTCCGTACCCCACACTGGGAATCACCGTGCACAGTTCCTCTCTCCGTATCCCACACTGGGAATCACCGTGCACAGTTCCCGATCTCCGTATCCCACACTGGGAGTCATTGTGCACAGTTCCCGATCTCTGTATCCCACATTGGGAATCACCGTGCACAGTTCCTCTCTCCGTATCCCACACTGGGAGTCACCGTGCACAGTTCCCGATCTCTGTATCCCACACTGGGAGTCACCGTGCACAGTTCCCGATCTCCGTATCCCACACTGGGAATCACCGTGCACAGTTCCTCTCTCCGTATCCCACACTGGGAGTCATCGTGCACAGTTCCCGATCTCTGTATCCCACACTAGGAATCACCGTGCACAGTTCCCATCTCCGTATCCCACACTGGGAATCACCGTGCACAGTTCCCGATCTCCGTATCCCACACTGGGAGTCATTGTGCACAGTTCCCGATCTCTGTATCCCACATTGGGAATCACCGTGCACAGTTCCTCTCTCCGTATCCCACACTGGGAGTCACCGTGCACAGTTCCCGATCTCTGTATCCCACACTGGGAGTCACCGTGCACAGTTCCCGATCTCCGTATCCCACACTGGGAATCACCGTGCACAGTTCCTCTCTCCGTATCCCACACTGGGAGTCATCGTGCACAGTTCCCGATCTCTGTATCCCACACTAGGAATCACCGTGCACAGTTCCCATCTCCGTATCCCACACTGGGAATCACCGTGCACAGTTCCCGATCTCCGTATCCCACACTGGGAATCACCGTGCACAGTTCCCGATCTCCGTACCCCACATTGGGAATCACCGTGCACAGTTCCTCTCTCCGTATCCCACACTGGGAGTCACCGTGCACAGTTCCCGATCTCCGTATCCCACACTGGGAGTCACCGTGCACAGTTCCCGATCTCCGTATCCCACACTGGGAATCACTGTGCACAGTTCCCGGTCTCTGTAACCCACACTCACAGTTTCCGTATGTGCTCTTTATGTCAATTATACTGCATTTGCCATTCCTGGGCCCTCGCGCCCCCAACTCATCAAGATCTCACGTCTTCGCTGTCCGATCTACCACCCACTTCACAACCCTCAGGGCAGATTAGCCACGGGTTTAGCAGGACTATCTTCAAGCGGTGGGGGGGGGAGGGGAGTTGAGGTATGCGGACGGGTGCACGCCACTCACCTGTAACCAGCATGGCCCAGGGAATGAAGAGGAGGAACAGGCTGTGCAGGGAGAGCCCTTCCTGCAGGAAGCCCAGGAAGATGTCGGCGTTGAGGGAGATGGCGTAGAGGAGGCCCAGCCACATGTGGAGGAGGCAGCAGAGGAAGAAGCGGTGGTTGGCGTGGCCCACGCACTGCCCGAAGAGGACGCAGTGGTGGTCCCGGCGGAGCACGCACACCTTGCAGTCGGGGCAGTGCGAGCACCGTGGGGGCACGTGGCTCTCGCACAGGAAGCAGTAGCTGCGGAGGGAAAGGGGCAATGAGGCCAACGCCGCCCGGAGAGAGCAGCCCACCATTATCCACCCACTGGCAATCATCCATCACCGACTCCCACACTGAGTAACCCACAACCATTAACTCCCAAACCATACATACACCCTCTGACAGCCACACACTGCCACCTCGTCCCTCCGTCTCCCCCCCCACTGCGTCGCCCCACCCCACCTGCAGATCAACAACCAAAAGACCCAACCCGCAGTCCTCACTTCCACCGTCCGCACTCCCAACAGGATCCCACCCGATCACATTCACTCCCACCGTCCACACTCCCAACGGGATCCCACCTGATCACATTCACTCCCACCGTCCACACTCCCAACGGGATCCCACCCGATCACATTCACTCCCACCGTCCACACTCCCAACGGGATCCCACCCGATCACATTCACTCCCACCGTCCACACTCCCAACGGGATCCCACCTGATCACATTCACTCCCAACGGGATCCCACCCGATCACATTCACTCCCACCGTCCACACTCCCAACGGGATCCCACCCGATCACATACACTCCCACCGTCCACACTCCCAATGGGATCCCACCCAATTACATTCACTCCCACCGGCCACACTCCCAACAGGATCCCACCCGATCACATTCACTCCAACCGTCCACACTCCCAACGGGATCCCACCCGATCACATTCACCCCCACCGTCCACACTCCCAACGGGATCCCACCCGATCACATTCACTCCAACCGTCCACACTCCCAACGGGATCCCACCCGATCACATTCACCCCCACCGTCCACACTCCCAATGGGACTCCACCCTTTCCCATTCACCCCCACTGTCTGCACTCCCAATGGGACCCCACCCCTTCCCATTCACCCCCACCGTCCGCACTCCCAACGGGATCCCACCCTATCACATTCACCCCCACTGTCCGCACTCCCAATGGGACCCCACCCTTCCCATTCACCCCCACTGTCCGCACTCCCAATGGGACCCCACCCTTCCCATTCACCCCCACCGTCCGCACTCCCAATGGGACCCCCACCCTTCCCATTCACTCCCAATGGGACCAACCCCTCCCCATTCACTGACCTGTCAAACTCTTCTGATCCGATGAGTCCGATCAACAGCCGCCCGGTATGACGGGTAGAGACTCACCCTGACGGCCATTCACCCTTGATCTTTCTGGAATCCTAGCGCCCCCCTCCCCTGCTCTCTCCCACTCACCCAGGCACAGCCGCTTACCTCCAGCCCTGTCCCACCGCCTGGTTGGCCAGGAACACTCCGCGGATGCTGGGGTTCCTCCGGATGAACAAGCAGAGGTTTCCCAGCAAGTTGCCCAGGATGAAGGCTAGGAAGGTAAGGTGGATTATCTGCCACATCCCCAAAGCCCGACCAGGGCTGGCCACGGTACGAGGTGTCCCCCAGGGCTCTGGCTCCAAACTAGACCTTGTCCTATCCACGGAGGGGGCAGGGGCCAAGTGTGGGTCGGTGAGGATGACATATACCACCTCCAGGGAGACCGTAAGTGTCATGATGGAGGTCATGCAGAGAGGGGCATAGACCGCTGGCTCAAATCTCTCCAGTACTGCCATGCTCCCACACTCAACACCAGCAGAGACCAACTTAGCCACCAGCAGACGCCAGGAAGGGCGATCAGAGTTCACAGTGGGCCACCAGAAACCTGGGTTTCATTTCACGTCTGCCGAGAGACCAGCAGAGGCTATTAGCTACCAGCAGACCCCCACCACAGACAGAGCTGAATTAACGAGGGTTCGCCAACAGGGACCAGCTGAGCTGCCGGTCTCAATGGGGGGGGGGGGGGGGGTCAGCAAAAGCCTCCAGAAGAGACCAGCTGAGAGCGTCAAATTTCAACAGAAAGTCACCAGGCTCCAGCAAAGACTGCCAGAAACCAGCAGGCAGTCCCACGCTCGAGGTCCTGCTGGAGGTCGCCAAGCACCAGCAGCCCCCAGCAAAAGTCTAAACCCACTCTCCCCGGAAACCAATCCGTAACTTCCGGTGTCTCTCGCCCCGCCCACGGGGCGGTTCCGACTCCAACGGGCAGGTGAAGGCAACCAATCAGATGCGGGAACCACCAAAAAAAAACACCCAACAAATTGGCCCAGAGCGTTGACATAAAGGCAAAGAAAAGCGCTTTTACGAAAGGGAATTTTTTTTTTAAAAAACGCTGACGTAGGTTTCCGGAGTGTCTGGTTAAAAATAAATAAAAGTAGTACTGTAAAGAACCGGGACGCGCAGCCCGCCATGTTAAGCGAGGCAAAGAAGGTCGGGGGAGCAGCGGTTGCTAGGGTAACGGAGTAGGCTGGAGGCTTCCTGCCCAAGATGGAGATGAACACAGATAGGAAAATACTGTACCCGGTAGGTCAGGCAGCGAGAAGGTAGCCGACAAATGAGACGACGGAGGGGAGGGGAGGGGAGGCAAAGGAAATGAGGGGAGGAAGGAATGGGAAGGGAATTGAGGGGAAGAGAAAGAAGGGAATTGAGGAGAGGGAAGAGAAGTGAGGGGAGGGAAGGGAAGGGAAGGGAATTGATGGAAGGGAAGGAATGTGAGGGGAGGAAAGGGAAGGGAAGGTAAGTGAGGGGAGGAAAGAGAATGGAAGTGAGGGGAGGGAAGGCAAGGGAAGGGAATGGAGGGAAGGGAAGTGAGGAGAGGAGAGGGAAGGGAATTGAGGGAAGGGAAGGAATGTGAGGGGAGGAGGGGAAAGAAGGGAATTGAGGGAAGGGATTTCAAGTCAAGTCACTTTTATTGTCATTTCGACCATAACTGCTGGTACAGTACATAGTAAAAATGAGACAACGTTTTTCAGGACCATGGTGTTACCTGACACAGTACAAAAACTAGACTGAACTATGTAAAAAAAACAACACAGAGAAAGCTACACTAGACTACAGACCTACACAGGACTACATAAAGTGCAGAAAAACAGTGCAGGCATTACAATAAATAATAAACAGGACAATAGGGCAGTAAGGTGTCAGTCCAGGCTCTGGGTATTGAGGAGTCTGATAGCTTGGGGGAAGAAACTGTTACATAGTCTGGTCGTGAGAGCCCGAATGCTTCAGAGCCTTTTCCCAGACGGCAGGAGGGAGAAGAGTTTGTTTGAGGGGTGCATGGGGTCCTTCATAATGCTGTTTGCTTTGCGGATGCAGCGTGTAGTGTGAATGTCCGTGATGGCAGGAAGAGAGACCCCGATGATCTTCTCAGCTGACCTCACTATCCGCTGCAGGGTCTTGAGATCCGAGATGGTGCAATTTCCGAACCGGGCAGTGATGCAGCTGCTCGGGATGCTCTCAATACAACCCCTGTAGAATGTGATGAGGATGGGAGGTGGGAGATGGACTTTCCTCAGCCTTCGCAGAAAGCAGAGACGCTGCTGGGCTTTCTTTGCTATGGAGCTGGTGTTGAGGGACCAGGTGAGATTCTCTGTCGTTGAGGGGAGGAAAGGGTATTGCAGGGGAGAAGCAAATGTAAGACCAAGTAAGTAAGATCAGAAAGCCGGTGAGTTGATTGTGGGCTTCAGGAAGGAGAAGTTGAGGGAACATACACCAGTCCTCATCGAAGGATCAGCAGTGGAAAGAGTGAGCACTTTCAAGTTTCTGGGTGTCAACATTCCCCGAAGATCGCTCCTGGGCCCAACATATCGATGCAATTACAAAAAGAAGGCACAACAGTGACTATATTTCATTAGGAGTTTGAGGAGATTCGCGATATCACCAAAGACACTCTCAGATTTCTACAGGTGTACTGTGGAGAGCATTCTGACTGGGTAAAATCTAGTATGGGGGTGGAGGGGGGGGCTACTGCACAGGATCGAGGTAAGCTGCAGAGAGTTGTAAACTCAGTCAGCTCCATCATGGGCACTAGTCTCCGTAGTATCCAGGGCATCTTCCAGGAGTGGTGCCTCAAAAAGGTGGCGTCCATCATTAAGGACCCTCATCACCCAGGACATGCCCCCTTCTCATTGCTACCATCAGGGAGGAGGTACAGGAGCCTGAAGAGACACACTCAGTGATTCAGGAACAGCTTCTTCCCCTCTGCCATCAGGGAGGAGGTACAGGAGCCTGAAGAGACACACTCAGCGATTCAGGAACAGCTTCTTCCCCTCTGCCATCAGGGAGGAGGTACAGGAGCCTGAAGACACACACTCAGCGATTCAGGAACAGCTTCTTCCCCTCTGCCATCAGGGAGGAGGTACAGGAGCCTGAAGACACACACTCAATGATTCAGGAACAGCTTCTTCCCCTCTGCCATCAGGGAGGAGGTACAGGAGCCTGAAGACACACACTCAATGATTCAGGAACAGCTTCTTCCCCTCTGCCATCAGGGAGGAGGTACAGGAGCCTGAAGACACACACTCAATGATTCAGGAACAGCTTCTTCCCCTCTGCCATCAGGGAGGAGGTACAGGAGCCTGAAGACACACACTCAGCGATTCAGGAACAGCTTCTTCCCCTCTGCCATCTGATTTCTGAACGGACATTGAACCCATGAACACTGCCTCAGTGTAATTTTCACCCTTTTTGCAGTACTTGTATTCTAAGGATACTCGTTGTAATTTATAGTTTCCATTACTGCGAAACGCACTGTCCTGCTGATGCGAAACAACAAATTTCACGACATACGCCAGTGATAATAAACTTAGTTCAGATTTGGAAACGGGGGGGGGGGGGGGTGAAAGTAAGGCAGAAGTGAGGTGATGGAGGTGTGAAGGGGGGAGGGGGAGTTCGAAGTCCATTTATTGTCGTATACAACCTTGAGATTCGCTTCCTGACAGGCAGTCAAGAAACAAAAAAAAAATCTTTTAAAAAGGCCGTCAAACACCTTTTGAGAGAGAAAAATACAACTCATGCAAACAATAAGCACAAGCATACGGCGTTCTGAACTGAAGTCCATAAAGAGAGTCCGTCCCTATACCCTTAATTCAGCAAGCTGAACCGGCCTGTCCCTCACCTCGGGCCACTGACACCCTGACATTTTCAATCTGGCCCTAAATCATCGGGTTCTGTCACGTTCTGGGCCCTGGGCCCTGTTGCCTCGATGGCCTGGTGGTCACATCGATCGAACCTGGGGTCTTCCTCGCCCTCGGTGATGGGCCCGCTGCCTCACCTCGGTTCTGCTGCATCGAATTGCCTCCAAGTCCAAAGAGAAGTTACAGGCTACTGTTGGGGTTTCTGGGTGGAGGATAGCCAGATTAAACAACAGGACACTGTTGCCCGGGTAACCGCAGTGTTTAAAATGAATGAAACAAATCTAACCTCTGGTTACAGCCATGTCTGTGGAGAGAGAAATGGAGATATCTTTTTAGATACCTCCGGTATCTAACGAAGTGGCCACGGAGTCTATCTTTGTCGTTTTCTGCCTGAAGGGACAACGTGTTATACATTCAGAGATGCTCTTCTGCACACCACTACTGTAACGTGGTTATCTGAGTTACTATCACCTTTTTGTTAGCAAGTCTGACCGTTCTCCTCTGACCTCTCTCATTAACAAGGCGTTTTCATCCACAGGACTGCCTCTGACTGGTCGATTTTTTTTGTTTCCCTCACCATTCTCTCAGCTCTAGAGACTGCTGTGTGTGAAAATCCCAGGAGATCGGCGGTTTCTGAGATACTCAAACCACCCCATCTGGCACCAATGATGGTTGCAACACTGAGCGTCTTAGGAAGTCATTCCTGCCTGTGGCCATCAAACTTTACAACTCCTCCCTCGGAGTGTCAGACACCCTGAGCCAATAGGCTGGTCCTGGACTTGTTTCCACTTGGCATAATTTACCTATTTAATTATTTATGGTTTTATATTGCTATATTTCTACACTATTCTTGGTTGGTGCGACTGTAACGAAACCCAATATCCCTCGGAATTAATAAAGTCTGTCTGTCTGTCCATGGTGAAAGTCACTTAGATCCGCATTTCTTCCCCCATTCTGACGTTGGGTCTGAAGAACAACTGAACCTCTTGGCCATGTCTGCATGCTTTTATGCGCTGAGCTGCTGCCACGTGTTTGGCTGGTTAGATATTGGCATTAATGTGCAGGTATGCATAACAAAATGGCCACCAAGCGTGGATCACATGAATCGCAAGTAAGGGGAAATGTTTGTCCACTATCCTCAATATTGAATGGGTCACCTTTCTTATTTCTTCACCTCCATATGCTCTTCCGGTTTTCCCAAAGTGACCATTCTTTCTGTCCGTTTTCTTGCTCCCAACTTCCCTCCATATTGAAGGTAAGATATGCTGGCACTGGAGAGAGTCCAGAGGAGGTTCATGAGAATGATGGAGGAACTCAGCAGGTCCGGTAGCATGCATGGAGGAGAATAAGCAGTCAACGCTTTGGGCTGACACCCTTTATCGCGACAGCTCTGCATTTTGTGCATCTACAGAATCTCTTGGGGTTATGAGAGTGATTCTTGGGAATGAAAGGGTTAATGTATGAGGAGTGTTTGATTGCTCTGGGGCTGTACTCACTGGAGATAAGGTGAATCGGTGGGGGGGGGGGGGATCTCACTGAAACCAGTTGAATATCAAAAGGCCTAGATAGAGTGGATGTGGAAAGGATGTTTTCAAAAGCGGGGAGTCTAGGACCAGAGGACATAGATAGAGTGGATGTGGAGAGGATGTTTTCTGTACTGGGGGAGTCTAGGACCAGAGGACACAGATAGAGTGGATGTGGAGAGGATGTTTTCAAAAGCAGGGAGTCTAGGATCAGAGGGCACAGTCTCAGAATAGAACAGAGATGAGGAGTCATTCCTTCAGTTAGAGGGTGGTGAATCTGTGGAATTTATCGCCGCAGACAGCCGTGAAGGGCAAGTTTTGGGGTATTTTTAAAACGGAGGCTCTTCATTATTCAGGGTATCAGAGTGGGGTTGAGAGGGAAAATAAACCAGCCATGATAGAAAGGTGGAACAGACTCAACGGGCCAAATTGCCTAATTCTAGGTCTTACTGTCTTACATCCCACACAGAGAATACCAGTTGCGGTACACTGGATCAGAAGTGGTGCCAGCAAACTCACCCGGAGGGACTGCCTGGCTTCCCCCCTCTGACTCTGTTGCTTTGTGCTTACCGCAGGCAGGAAGTCACCAGACATTCCCTTTGTTGGGAACACGGGAGGAAACCGGAGCATCTGTGGGGCTGTAACCCAATTGTGATGCAGAATCCACACACTTCACGCCTGGCCGGGCCTGTTCCAGCTGCTCCGGACTCCGTGTCTGTGATCTCTGTGACAATTCGCTCTGCCGTGTGACGAACTGAGGCTTTGTGTCTATGGACTCACTTTTGGTCTGAATGCTGTTTCTTGCTTTCACCGTTTGACGATTTATGTTCTCTCTCTCTCTCTCTCTGCACATTGGGTGTTTGTTGGTCTTTACGTTCTAATGGGTTCTTCTGGGTTTCTTTGTTTCGTGGCTGCCTGTAAGCAGGATGAATATCAAAGTTGTATAACGTACACATACGCTGATAATAAATGAACTTTGAACACGCAGTGAGTATCGGAGGCTGGGATCCAACCCCGGTCTCTGGGGCTGTGAGGCAGACAGCTTAACTGACCGACCCTGTGTGTCGTCGGGATGTGGGTGGAAACAGGAGCTTCTCCACTCGGTCACCAGGAGAACGTGCGGACTCCACACAGACAGTAAGTGCCGGAGGTTGGGATCGAACTTGGGGTCTCTGGGGCTGTGAGGCTGGATCACACAAACCAGCGTGATCATTCATCCGTTGACAGAATATACTGGCAAAGCCCAGCAATCGTTTCCCACTCTGAAATGTCCCCAAAGTGAGGGAGCCATTTCGAGTCAGTCACCAGTTAACACTGAAAGGTTGTGCTGACACTGGAGATGGTTCAGGAAAATGATTCCGGGATTGAAAGACTTGTCATATGAGGAGCATTCGACAGCTCTGGGCCTCTGTTCACTAGAATTCAGCTGATCTCATTAAAACATATCAAACGTTGAAAGGCCTCGATAGAGTGGATTTGGAGAGAATGTTTCCTCTGGTGGGGGGAGTCTAGGATCAGAGGGGACAGCCTAGAATAGAGGGATGTCCATTTAGAATGGAGATGAGGAATTTCTTCAGCCAGAGGGATGTGAGTGTGTGGAATTCGTTGCCACAGGCGGCTGTGGTGGCCAGGCCATTGGGTATATTTAAGGTAGGGGTTGATAGATTCTGCATGAAGAGATACAGGCTGAGAGGGAAAATGGATCAGCCATGACGGAATGGTAGAGCAGATTCGATGGGCCAAATGGCCTAATTCTGCTCCTTTGGTCTTACAGTTTGAAATCAGGCCCTTTGTTCTAACTCGCCCCTGCTGACTAATGTGCCTATTTAAGCTAGTCCCATTTTGTTGGCATTTTGCCCATGTTCGAATAAACCCTTCGTATCCACGTACTTGTCCAAATGACTGTTAAATGTTTCAACTAATTCATCTGACAACTCATTCCATATACGGACCACCCTCTGGATGAAAATGTTGCCCCTTGGGTCTCCTTTTAAACATGTCCCCTCTCACCTTAAACTTGCGCCCTCTAGTTCTTTGGTAAGACGAAAGAGCTGATTGTGAACTTCAGAAAGGGTAAGATGAGGGAACACGCACCAGTCCTCACAGAGGGATTAGAAGTGGAGAGAGTGAGCAATTTCAAGTTCCTGGGTGTCAGTATCTCTGAGGATCTAACCTGGTCCCAACAAATTGCTGCAGCTACAAAGAAGGCAAGATGGCGGCTATATTTCATTAGGAGTTTGAGGAGATTTGGTATGTCACCAAACACACTCACAAATTTCTACAGATGTACCATGGGGAGCCTCTGACTGGCTGCATCACTGTCTGGTATGGTGGGGTGGGGGCTACTGCACAGGACCAAAATAAGCTGCAGAGAGTTGTAAACTTAGTCAGCTTCACCATGGGCACCAGCCTCCCCAGCATCCAGGACATCTTCAAGGAGCGATGCCTCAAAAAAGTGACATCCATCATTAAGGACCCCCATCACTCAGGACATGCCCTCTTCTCGTTCCTACCATCAGGGAGGAGGTACAGGAGCCTGGAGACACACACTCAGCGATTCAGGAACAGCTTCTTCCCCTCTGCCATCAGGGAGGAGGTACAGGAGCCTGAAGGCACACACTCAGCGATTCAGGAACAGCTTCTTCCCCTCTGCCATCAGGGAGGAGGTACAGGAGCCTGAAGACACACACTCAGCGATTCAGGAACAGCTTCTTCCCCTCTGCCATCAGGGAGGAGGTACAGGAGCCTGAAGGCACACACTCAACGATTCAGGAACAGCTTCTTCCCCTCTGCCATCAGGGAGGAGGTACAGGAGCCTGAAGACACACACTCAGCGATTCAGGAACAGCTTCTTCCCCTCTGCCATCAGGGAGGAGGTACAGGAGCCTGAAGACACACACTCAGCGATTCAGGAACAGCTTCTTCCCCTCTGCCATCAGGGAGGAGGTACAGGAGCCTGAAGACACACACTCAGCGATTCAGGAACAGCTTCTTCCCCTCTGCCATCAGGGAGGAGGTACAGGAGCCTGAAGACACACACTCAACGATTCAGGAACAGCTTCTTCCCCTCTGCCACCTGATTTCTGAATGGACATTGAACCCATGAACACCACCTCACTACTTTTTTATTTCCTATTTTTAGCACTACTTATTTAATTTAGCTTTTATATATACTTACTACAATTCAAGGTTCTTTTTCTCCATGATTATGTATTACATTTAACTGCTACAAAGACAACAGATTTCACAACATATTAAGCCTGATTCTGATCCTCCAACACGGGGAAAAAGACCGTGAATTCAACACCGGGAAAAAGCCCATCAAAGCACTCAGTTTTCCTCAGTTTCCTACACTGAAGGCAATAAAGTCTTAGCCTGCCTGAGCTCTCCCCGTAGCTCAGTTTCTCAAGTCCTGGCAACATCCTCGTAACTTACTTCACAGAACATGGAAGAGCCGACTTTTTAACCTACTCCAAAGTCAATTTACAATACCTTCATTTCTTTACTCATACCACATACCCCTCGATTTTTCTTCCATCCATGTGCCTATCTAAGTGTATCTTAAATGTTCCTAAGGTATCTGCCTCTACCACAGTCCCTGGCATGCATTTATCATTCTTTGTATATAAAAACCTACCTCGAACTTCCCCCTTCCCCCTCCAATCACCTTAAAATTATGCCCTCTCTGATTAGCCATTTCTGCTCTTTGAAAAAGGTGCTGGCTGCCCACACTATTTATGCCTCTTATCGTCTTGTACTTTTACTCTTATCAAATAACTTTTCATCCTCTTTTGCTCCAAAGAGAAAAGCCCTATCCTCATAAGACGTGCTCTCTAAACCAGCAGCATCTTGGTAAATCTCCTCTGCACTCTCTCTAAAGCTTCCTATAATGAGATGACCAGAACTGAACATAATGCTCCAAGTGAGGTCTAATCTGAGTTTTATAGAGCTGCAACATTATCTTGTGGCTCTTGAACTCGTTTCCCCAACTAGTGAAGGCCAACACGCCATACACCCTCGTAAAGCCCCTATCAACTTGGGACGGCAGCTTTGAGGGATCTCTGGGCATGGATTCCAAAAACCCTCTGTTCCTGCATACCGCTGATAATCCTGACATAATAAACCCTGTACCCCACTTTCAAGATTGATCCACCTTTCAAAATGAATCACCACGCTTTTCCAGACTGAACTGTATCTGCCACTTGTCAGCCCAGCTCAGTGTCCTCTCAATGTCCCATTGTAACCATTGGCAACCTTCTGCACTATCCACAACACCATCAACTTCACGGCATCTTTCCTACTGTATGTTGAAGAGATCCAGATAGGGTGGATGTGGAGAGGATGTTTCCCATGGTGTGGGGTATCCTGATCTAAAGAGCACAGCCTCAAAATTGAGGTAAGAAGGATTATTTTTCATCCAGAGAGTAGTAAATCTGTGGAATGCTCTGCCACGGACTGCGGGGAAGGCCAAGTCCGAGGGTATATTTAAGGCGGAAGTTGATCATTTCCTGATCGGTCGGAGGCATCAAAGGATATGGCAGAAGGCAGGTGTATGGGGATGAGTGGGATCTGGGATCAGCCGTGATGGAGTGGCGGAGCAGACACGATGGGCAGAATGGCCTAATTCTTGCTCCTTTGTCTTAAGACCTAAATAGAGTGGATGTGGAGAGGATGTTTCCTATAGTGGGGGAGTCTAGGACCAGAGGACACAGATAGAGTGGAAGTGGAGAGGATGTTTCCTATAGTGGGGGAGTCTAGGACCAGAGGGTACAGATAGAGTGGAAGTGGAGAGGATGTTTCCTATAGTGGGGGAGATAGGACCAGAGGGTACAGATAGAGTGGAAGTGGAGAGGATGTTCCCTATAGTGGGGGAGTCTAGGACCAGAGGGTACAGATAGAGTGGAAGTGGAGAGGATGTTTCCTATAGTGGGGGAGATAGGACCAGAGGGTACAGATAGAGTGGAAGTGGAGAGGATGTTCCCTATAGTGGGGGAGTCTAGGACCAGAGGACACAGATAGAGTGGATGTGGAGAGGATGTTCCCTATAGTGGGGGAGTCCAGGACCAGAGAACACAGACAGAGTGGATGTGGAGAGGATGTTTCCTATAGTGGGGGAGTCCAGGGCCAGAGGACACAGATAGAGTGGATGTGGAGAGGATGTTTCCTATAGTGGGGGAGTCTGGGACCAGAAGACACAGATAGAGTGGATGTGGAGAGGATGTTTCCTATAGTGGGGGAGTCTAGGACCAGAGGACACAGACAGAGTGGATGTGGAGAGGATGTTTCCTGCAGTGGGGGAGTCTGGGACCAGAGGACACAGATAGAGTGGATGTGGTGTGGATGTTTCCTGCAGTGGGGGAGTCCAGGGCCAGAGGACACAGATAGAGTGGATGTGGTGTGGATGTTTCCTATAGTGGGGGAGTCTAGGATCCGAGGGCACTGTCTCAGAGTAGCTGCTCCTGTGTCTTAAGGTTTTATGAGCAGATGTCTAAAGAAGGCTGAGTCTGGAATTAGAAATGGCCTTCTATAATGAGGATGAACTCTCAGAACAATCAGACAGATTTAATCTCACAATTATATTACCAGCTGCTCACTATATTTACCTAGTGACTTGAATTCAAATTCCCCAGGAGGTGTGGTGGGGTTTGAAGCCGGGTCTTTCGAACCATGTTCCAGTACGACTGTCCCAGCGTGGCGCAGTGGTGCCACCTGCTGCCCATCAGGTTTTTGAATCTGCTGACTGTTAAAATGAAGGCGGAAACTCCAGAGAATCTGCAGATGCTGGAAATCTTGCGCAACACACACACACACACACACGCACACACACACACACACACACACACACACACACACACACACACACACACACACACACACACACACACACACACACACACACACACACACACACACACATGCCACAGCTATCTGTGGCAATGAATTCCAAAGAGTCATCACCCTCTGGCTAAAGAAATTCCTCCACGTCTCTGTTCTAAATGAACGCCCTTCTATTCTGAGGCTGTGTCCTCTGGTCCTAGACTCCCCCACTATAGGAAACATCCTCTCCACATTCACTCTATCTGTGTCCGCTGGTCCTAGACTCTCCCACTATAGGAAACATCCTCTCCACATCCACTCTATCTGTGTCCTCTGGTCCTAGACTCCCCCACTATAGGAAACATCCTCTCCACATCCACTCTATCTGTGTCCTCTGGTCCTTGACTCCCCCACTATAGGAAACATCCTCTCCACATTCACTCTATCTGTGTCCTCTGGTCCTAGACTCCCCCACTATAGGAAACATCCTCTCCACATCCACTCTATCTGTGTCCTCTGGTCCTTGACTCCCCCACTATAGGAAACATCCTCTCCACATTCACTCTATCTGTGTCATCTGGTCCTAGACTCCCCCACTATAGGAAACATCCTCTCCACATCCACTCTATCTGTGTCCTCTGGTCCTAGACTCCACCACTATAGGAAACATCCTCTCCACGTCCACTCTGTCTGTTCCCTCTGGTCCCAGACTCCCCCACTACAGGAAACATCCTCTCCACATCCACTCTATCTGTGTCCTCTGGTCCTAGACTCCCCCACTGCAGGAAACATCCTCTCCACATCTACTCCATCTGTGTACTCTGGTCCTAGACTCCCCCACTGCAGGAAACATCCTCTCCACATCTACTCTATCTGTGTACTCTGGTCCTAGACTCACCCACTATAGGAAACATCCTCTCCACGTCCACTCTGTCTGTGTTCTCTGGTCCTAGACTCCCGCACTACAGGAAACATCCTCTCCACATCCAATCTATCTGTGTCCTCTGGTCCTAGACTCCCCCACTGCAGGAAACATCCTCTCCACATCCACTCTATCTGTGCCTTCTGGTCCTAGACTCTCCCACTATAGGAAACATCCTCTCCACATCCACTCTATCTGTGTCCTCTGGTCCTAGACTCCCCCACTGCAGGAAACATCCTCTCCACATCTACTCCATCTGTGTACTCTGGTCCTAGACTCCCCCACTGCAGGAAACATCCTCTCCACATCCACTCTATCTCTGTCCTCTGGTCCTAGACTCCCTACTATAGGAAACATCCTCTCCACATCCACTCTATCTGTGTCCTCTGGTCCTAGACTCCCCCACTATAGGAAACATCCTCTCCACATCCACTCTATCTGTGTCCTCTGGTCCTAGATTCCCCCACTATAGGAAACATCCTCTCCACATCCACTCTATCTGTGTCCTCTGGTCCTAGACTCCCCCACTATAGGAAACATCCTCTCCACATCCACTCTATCTGTGTCCTCTGGTCCTAGACTCCACCACTATAGGAAACATCCTCTCCACATCCACTCTATCTGCGTCCTCTGGTCCTAGACTCCCCCACTATAGGAAACATCCTCTCCACATCCACTCTATCTGCGTCCTCTGGTCCTAGACTCCCCCACTATAGGAAACATCCTCTCCACATCCACTCTATCTCTGCCCTCTGGTCCTAGACTCCACCACTATAGGAAACATCCTCTCCACATCCACTCTATCAGTGCCCTCTGGTCCCAGACTCCCCCACTATAGGAAACATCCTCTCCACATCCACTCTATCTAGGCCTTTTAATAGGCAGAAGGTTTCAATGAGAAACTTTCTAAACTCCAGTGAAAAGCAGGTCCAGAGCCATCAATTATATTTCATTCCTGTGATCTCTCTGTGAACCTCCTCTGGACCCTCTGCAATACCAGCACATTTTCTTCTTAGATAAGGGGCCCACAATACTTCAAATGTGGCCTGATAAAGCCCCAGCATTACATCCTTGCTTTTATATTCTAGTCCACTCATAATGAACGCCAACATTGCATTTGCCTTCTTTACTACTGACTTAGTATTGACACTATATACACTATATATTTACAATACACTTAGTATTGGCACATTCCCTGAATATACTGGAGAACTTTGATTTGAAGGCCACTTGTACAGATGAGTCATCGAGGGTAGAGTAACGACGGAATGCAGAATGAAGTGTCGCAGCGACAGAGAAAGGGCAGTGCAGGGAGCCGATAAGGTCAAGGGCCACGATGAGGACTGCGAGGTCAAAGGCGACCCACACAAAGTGCTGGAGGAACTCAGCGGGTCAGGCGGCACCTGTAGGAAAGAGTAAACAGCCGGCGTTTCGGGGTGAGGCCCCTCCGTCAGGACTGGAAAGGAAGCGGGAGGGGGGGAGTGTTAAGATAAGAAGGCGGGGAGGGGGGAGGAAGAAGTACAAGGCGGTCGGTGATAGGTGGAACCAGGAGAGGGGGAAGGGAGTGGAAGAGAAGGGGGAAATCTGATAGGAGAGGTCAGAAGACCGTGGAGGAAAGGGAAGGGGGAGGAGCACCAGAGGGAGGTGATGGGTAGGCAAGAAGAGAAGATGAGAGAGCAAGGGTGAGTTCCAGGGCCCTGAGGTAATGTTACAGCCATAGAAGACCCTGGTCAGACCCCACTTTGAGTACCGTGTTTAGTTCTGGTCACCTCACTACAGGAAGGATGTGGACACTATAGAGAGGGTGCAGAGGAGATTTACAATGATGTTGCCTGGATTGGAGAGCGTGCCTGATGAGAATAGGTTGAGCGAACTCGGCCTTTTCTCCTTGGAGCGACCGAGGATGAAGAGGTGACCTGATAGAGGCATTGATAACGAGAGGTATTGATCGTGTGGATAGCCAGAGGCTTTTTCCCCGGGGCTGAAATGGCTAACAGGAGGGGGTTTCGTTTTAAGGTGCTTGGAAGTAGGTACAAGGGGGATGTCAGAGGTAAGTTTTTCACACAGAGACTGGTGAGTGCGTGGAATGCACTGCCGGCGATGATGGTAGAGTTGGATGCAATAGGGTCTTTTAATAGACTCTCAGATAGGTACACAGAGCTTAGAAAAATAGAAAGCTACGCAGTAGGGAAATTCTAGGCAGTTTCTAGAGTAGGTTACATGGTCCACTCAATATTGTGGTCCAAAGGGCCTGTAATGTGCTGTTGATGTTTCTAACACCACTAGTCAGGGTACGTCAGCCAGAATAATAACCTTCCACGCTTACTCAACACCTTCTGTGGGAAAGGAAATTCTGAATCCAATCTTCCTGTTTTCCCTAGATCCCTTGTTCTTCTGAATCAACTCAACCATGAGGGACCTTGTCAAGCACCTCACTGAAATCTATGTAGATAACATCTACTATCGCGCCCGCATCAAGCCTCCTCAAAAAGACTTGATCAAGTGTGTAAGGCACGACCTGCCCCGCACAACGCCGTCCTGACTGTCCCTAAGCAGGTCACGTCTTTCCACATGTGCATCAAAACTATCCCTCAGTATCCTCTCCAATAGCCTCCCTACCACTCATCGTGGGCAGAAGGGCCTG
This sequence comes from Hemitrygon akajei, assembly GCF_048418815.1. Taxonomy (NCBI): domain Eukaryota; kingdom Metazoa; phylum Chordata; class Chondrichthyes; order Myliobatiformes; family Dasyatidae; genus Hemitrygon; species Hemitrygon akajei. The sequence continues at coordinate 5,996,170 of NC_133151.1, read as the reverse complement.
TAGTGTGCTGTAGATTTCTATGAAACAGGAATGGGAATGGTGAAGGGGGGGGGTTGCGATTACCAGAAGTTTAAAATTCCACCCTATCATATAGAGGTCCGTTTGAGGGTCAGGTAACAGCAGGGTAGAGGCTGCCCTTGGGCCTGGTGGAATGTACTTTCAGGCGTTTGTATCTTCTGCCCGATGGGAGAAAGGAGAATGTATGGGGTGGGTGGGGTCTTCGTTTATGCTGGCTGCTTTACCGAAGACAGCTTCTATTCCCCTGTAGCCAGGCTCTCCAATCTATGTGGCATAAATCTCTCCAATCTATGTGGCCCTTGCATCTCACAGCCTGCCTGCTCTGCGCTTTCTCTGTCTCTGTCTCTTAATGGTCTATCATTAAGGGTTCTCCCTATCCGGGACGAGCCCTCTTCTCATTCTACCATCAGGAGGTACAGGAGCCTGAAGGCACAGAGATTCCGGAACAGCTTCTTCCCCTCCGCCATCCGATTTCTGAACGGACATCGAACCCATGAACACTGTTCTGCTCAATTTTTGCACTGTATATATAACTTATAACAATTTTACGACTTGCACTGCACCGCCAAACAACAAATCTCACGACACAAGTCAAGTTCAAAGTTGTAAGTTCACTTATTATCAAACCACCTGTACGTTATACAACCTCGAGATTCGTCTGCTTCGGGTCAGCCACAAAATGAGAAACCGGAAAGAAAGCCATAAAAAGACCGACAAACACCCAATGTGCTGGGGCTGGGGTGGGGAAGGATCAAACCGTGCAAACAATAAAAGCAGATAGCATTTAGAACGAAAGTGAGTCCTCAGAGACGAAGGCCCCAGCAAGCCTTACAGCCTCAGCGCTGTGTGGAGTGGAGTAAACGTGGTGGAAACCGGCCTGACGCGCGCCTCTGGTCCTGAAACCCCGTCGTTCTGCCTTTTCAAACCATTCCGGCCCGGTGTTTAAATCGTCCAAGTGTCGGGTCACTCCTCACTCTGAGGCCTGGGCCCCGTCACCCTCACCCTGCCCCCGTAGCTCGGCCCTGTCCGCAAAAATCAGCCTGGTGCTCGGGTCGATCGAATCTCCCTTCTCAGTTCAGGTGGACGGGCCCCGAATTTGCCTCTCCTCTGCCTTTTGTTCCTCTCCGCTCGCCCCCGACTTCGCCTCAACCTCGCGCCCGCACGCTCCGACCCTCGACTCAGCCTCACCTTCGCACGCCCCTCCATTGTTTACGGCGATCGATTACCACAGGTTATTTTACAGAAAGAGTGCTGATAATAAAGTATTTAGTTGTATTTCTTGTTTTGTTAGCCAGCCAGCAAGCTGCCGCTTGCCCTCAGCAGGGCTGTCTCAGCCCCAGTCTCCTGCCATCTCCCCGCATCCCTTCATGCCCTGACCGATCAAGAATCTATCAACCTCTGCCTTAAATATACGTAAAGTCTTGGCTCCACAGCTGCCTGTGGCAACGAATTCCACAGATTCACCACTCTCTGGCTAAAGAAATTCCTCCTCATCTCCGTTCTAAAAGGACACCCATCTATTCTGAGGCGGTGTCCTCTGGTCTTAGCATAGGAAACATCTTCTCCACATCCACTCTATGAAGGCCTTTCACCATGCGATAGATTTCAATGAGGTCACCCCTCATTGTTCTGAATTCTGGTGAATACAGGCCCAGAGCCATCGAACGCTCTTCATATGACAAGCTGTTCAATCCTGGAATCATTTTTTGTGAACCTCCTTCGAACCCTCTCCAGTTCCAGCGCATCCTTTTCAAGAGGCCCCAACACTCGCCTGTGCTTTATAAAGTCTCAACATTACATCTGTGCTTTTATATTCTAATCCTCTCGAAATGAATGCTAACATTGCATTTGCCTTCCTCACCACAGACCCAACCTGCAAATTAACCTTTAGGGAATCCCACACAAGGACTCCCAAGCCCCTTTGCGCCTCAGTTTTTTGAATTTTCTCTCCATTTAGATAATAGTCTATGTTTTCATTTCTTCTACCAAAGTGCATGACCAAACACCTCCCAACACTGAATTAAGAATTGAAAATACACGTGGACTAAGGTGTTTACTGTCCTGTGCTATCACCAGTGGGATCATCCGTTGATCTGCCACCTGTCCTCAGGAGTTTCAGCCCGTTTATGATCAAGACTCTCTCGAGGTGGTGGGCCAGCAGTGCTAAAGCACCCCCTCCCACTGATGAACTTAAAAACTTGGCATCTGCCTCTATCAGAGTTGCTGGTCGCTTCCAGCCAACAGATAGTCTACTCTTCAGGTATCTATGCAGCTACTGAAGAGTTTACAAAAGATGGATACACTGTCCGACTATCTGCCCCTCTGGACGTACTTAGTCCACACCCGTGATGATCCTGCCTCTGCTGCCTCAGTTACAGCCCTGCTGGTTGACTTGATCTCTCTTCTAGTGGAGCCAAGGTCACGCAGCTACTTCTGGAAAGTGAACGCAATAAAGCCACGGCATCCTACTTCGAATGGATAGCATGAGACCTTCCACCCTCTGTCTCTGCACTCTGATCTTAATTCTGCATACTCATTTAACTTGCGCTCATGGGCTTCATCGATGTTGTCTTCCCAGGGGACTGTGAGTTCACCAATAACCACTTCTTTACTGGTGTCAGACCAGACGATTATATCTGGACGCAATGTTAAGATATTGACATAAAGACCTTTTATGTCAATTGATATTGACTAAAGACCTTTCCCATCCAGGTCGGCCTTGACACACCAATCGTTGGCTGAAGGAAGTATGAGTATTCCTTCTGCCATTTCTTTGCCCATTCTCCTAATCTGTCTTAAGTCCTTCTGTAGCCTCTCTGCTCCCTCGACATGACCTGCCTCTCCACCTATCCTCATATCGTCTGCAAACTTTGCAACAGCCATCATTTCCATCATCCAAATCATTGACATACAACGTAAAAAGAATCGGTCCCAGCACAAACCCCTGTGGAACACCACTAGTCACCGTAACCAACCAGAAAAGGCTCCCTTTAATCCCACTCTGCCTCCTGCCAATGCTCCAACCATGCTATAGTACCTTTCCTGTAATACTGTAGGCTCAGAACTCGTTAAGAAGCCTCACGTGTGGAAAATCCACGTTCACAACAACACCGATTCTCCTTTGTCCATCCTGCTTGATATTTCTTCAAAGAATTCCAACAGATTTGTCAGGCAAGATTTTCCCTTGAGGAAACCACGCTGACTATTGCTTATTTTATCATGTGCCTCCAAGTACCCTGAGACCTCATCCTTAGTTATCACATGTCAGTGAAAATAAACCTGATTCTTATCTGTCTGAATGGCACACAAACAAGAGCTTCTCAAAGCATCTCAGTGTAAATTCTAATAATAAACCAGTTAGGGGGCATGCGGGGAGCTAGCTTCCAATCAGACCAAGCTCCAGTCAGTTCTGAGGATGGGATTAGCCACCTAAGAAAGTTCCAGGCTTCACTCGGGCCTAGTCCAACTAGGCCTCATTGTGACTTGAGAAAGAGTCAAAAGCAATAAAGAGGCGTACAAATTCTGGAGGTACTTCCAAGGAGTGTTTTTATTGTCTCAGCTTACAATCTGTGGCTTGAAAAGACGCTCCCCTCCCCGAGATCCAGCGAGCGACCCCACTCGCCGGCCTAGTGTTTCAAATCGCCTGGAGCCTGACTCTCAAGAATAAATAAACGTTCGCGGGGGCTGGTCGGAAGAGGAGCTACACGTAGAAGCAAGAGGACAATGGAATGAGATGGGCGGGTTGTCGGTGGGGAAGGGGAGGGGAAAGGAGGAGTGTGGGTGGGGGGGAAGGATCCCTGGGCGACCTTTCCCCCCTCACCCACCATTCCTCACTAAAGAAATTACCCTTGGCCACCAAGATGGCGGAGAGGGTGAACGCCACTACAGGTCCCCCTTCCACCTCACCGGAGGGGAGGTCGGTGGAGGGGGGACACCCAGTACGTCCCCTCCCCTTCCCCAGACCCACTTCCCTCCCCGGTCCAACAGTGCATGCAGTGAGTTAATCCAAACCTTTTCTTCTGAGGGCCCCTCCCTAGAGCGGACAGGGTGTCGGGGTGTTGGGGGGAAAGACATTCTGAGGCGCGCAATGGAGGCTGGTCCTCCTGGCTGGGTTGGCGCAATGGAAGACGGCAAAGCGGACGGACACGGCTGAGGGAGGGAGTGAGAGAGGGAGGTTCACAGGTCGCTCTCCCCGTACAGCGCGCTGGAGAAGGAGATGTAGTCGAGTGCTCCGGGGACCGAGTCTGCTCCACTGTAGGTGGTCATCCGGCTGATGCAGTATTCTGCCTGTTCTGGGGGCAGCTCCCTCCTCAGCTCCTCCACCGTGATGTAGTTCTGCAGGGACACAAGGGTCAGTATCACCATGGGGCGCAGGCTTGGGAGTGTCCCTCCACACCGTCCCATCCCCGGGAGTCACACAGTCCCATCACACACTCCCGGGGTCAGACACAGAGTGAAGCTCCCTCCGCACCGTCCCATCACACACTCCCGGGGTCAGACACAGAGTGAAGCTCCCTCCACACCGTCCCATCACACACTCCCGGGGTCAGACACAGAGTGAAGCTCCCTCTACACCAACCTATCACACACTCCAGGGGTCAGACACAGAGTGAAGCTCCCTCCACACCGTCCCATCACTCTCTCCCGGGGTCAGACACAGAGTGAAGCTCCCTCCACACCGTCCCATCACACACTCCCGGGGTCAGACACAGAGTGAAGCTCCCTCCACACCGTCCCATCACACACTCCCGGGGTCAGACACAGAGTGAAACTCCCTCCACACCGTCCCATCACACACTCCCGGGGTCAGAAACAGAGTGAAGCTCCCTCAACACCGTCCCATCACACACTCCTGGGGTAAGACACAGAGTGAAGCTCCCTCCACACCGTCCTATCACACACCCGGGGTCAGACACAGAGTGAAGCTCCCTCCACACCGTCCCATCACACACACCCGGGGTCAGACACAGAGTGAAGCTCCCTCCACACCGTCCCATCACACACTCCCGGGGTCAGACACAGAGTGAGGCTCCCTCCAAACCGTCCCATCACACACTCCCGGGGTCAGACACAGAGTGAAGCTCCCTCCACACCGTCCCATCACACACTCCCGGGGTCAGACACAGAGTGAAGCTCCCTCGACACCGTCCCATCGCACACTCCCGGGGTCAGACACAGAGTGACCCTCCCTCCACACCGTCCCATCACACACTCCCGGGGTCAGACAGAGTGAAGCTCCCTCGACACCATCCCGTCACAGGTCCATTCCCTTTTCTTGAGGAGCTTGAATGCCTGGACCACTGGACTCGAGAACAGCTTCTTGCATACTGCTGTCAGACTCATTAATCTGGACGGGCAACTCCCACTCGGAACAGGGCCATTATCTTCCGAATGGGATTGTGCACGTGGGAAAGGGAGCCTGCCCACCCTCACCATCCCCCGGGGAGTGGTTTAAACTTTGACCCTGAAGGGGGAACGGGGCGTTGTCCGGGAGCCAGGTCAAAGGTCAGCCAGAGCGGCCATTTCGAACCTTGTCGGAGGCCAGGATCTTGAAGGAGGCCATGACTTGCTCAGCTGTGTCCGTCTCGGCCGTCTCGCGGGTCATGAAGTCGATGAAGGCCTGGAAGGTCACCACGCCAGTGTTGTTGGTGTCCACCAGGGTCATGATCCGTGCAAACTCCACCTCGCCCTGTCGGGTGGGGGGGGGGGAAGGGAACAACAGGCAAAGTTTAACACCAAACAGCACGGGGTTGCAAAACACCCAAACAAGAGGACAAATCGCGCAAGGGATAAACAATTAATAATACTGAGAACACGGGGTCTAAAGTCCTTCAAAGCACGTCAGTCCAGAATTGAGGTGAGTGAAGTTATCCAAGCTGCTTTGGGACCCTAATGCTGGAAGGTATTGGAAAACACTAATTTTAAAAAAAAAATAATACTTATGAGATTTGTACTTTTTTAACAAGATGTTTCACACTTAACGGCAGAAAGCAGTACAGCAGCTAAACTAACGATTTATCACCTTTCTCATTTTTCATTGGCTAAGTACTAGCACATGACCCACGTGATGTGAACCTATTAACTCGTTTATTTCTATCTAAGGAATTTTCCTTATCTATAAATGCGATAGATTTTTCTGAAGCACCATCTTTTATTCCTTCAAATCTATCTGAGGAATTTTCTTTAACTTATCTATAGAAGCGATAGATTTTCCTGAAGCACCATCTTTTACCCCTTAGCCTCGCTTCTCAACTCCTTATCTAGTTTGTTAAGTATCTGTGTGTTAACCTTGGAGCGAAGACTTCTCGCCATTCTTGACTCCTGGACGAGCCCTCAGATACAGAAATTAAACGGAGACCCGACGAAGAGCAATAACTGTTCCTGAACCTGGTGCTGTGGGACCTAAGGCTCCCGCAGCTCCTGCCCAATGCTCCAAATCCATTCTATCTAGGTCTTCCAGTATCCGGTAGATTTAAATCCTTATCCTTCTGAGTTCCATCACGTACAGTCCTGGCTCCTATCCCCCTTCAGGTGCGACTATGTATTTCCTGCATTTTCTGTTTTTTAATCTGTCTCGGAGTTCCGGTGTCTACAGTCATCTTTTCACCCCTTCCTTTGTTTACCGACCTGAGATTGGCGAACAGCCATTTGGGGGGGGGGGGGGGGGAGTCGGCGGACACGGGAGACCCGAAATAGAAATTGAAGATGCTGGCCAGGCAGCATCTACGGAGGGAGGACCGGGATCCGACACGGGAACTGGGAAGGAAAGAAGTAAGTTTGTTTAGGGAGCCAAGGAAGGGGAGGGGGCAGAGAAGTTACTCAGCCCAATATTGCTTTTATATTCCAGTCCTCTGGAAATGAATTAAACTTGCCCTCCTTACCACAAACTCACCCGCAAGGCTGGTAGGCTGGGGGGCGTGAGACTTCGAGCACCCTAGAGTCCTTGGCCACCCTGTGAGACCCTCCCCCACCGTTCTGAGTCGCCCGGGATGAAGGGCGTTCCTCAGGAGAACCTACCAGATCGTAGCCCATGGAGATGAGGCAGGCACGGAAGTCGTCGGGCTCCATCTTGCCGTTCCTCTTCTGCACCGTCCCACCGAGAGAGAGAGATTCCAGTTAGCGACTGCACCCGGCCACAAGGATGGCCCCCCCGGATTCCCGGGAGCCGGAGCCCACTGAGGCTGACCGAGCGAGGAGGCAAGAGCTGACAAACCTCGGAGACCCCGATACCCCTCGCCCTGTACCCACTGTCTCTCCTCCTCCTCTCACCACCCTGCCAGGGTCACCCTCTGTCCCCTCACCTTCTCCCTCCTTCCTCTCCCCCACTCCCTTGCTCCCTCACCCCTCTTAACAGCTGTCTCCCTCCACCTCTCCCCCTCAGTATCTCTCTGTCCCCTTCGCCCTCCCATGCCCTATCACTCCCTGAGCCCCCACCCCTCCTGCCCTTCCCCTCACTCCCTCTCCTCCTCTCCCTCGCTCACCCTACTCACCCATCACTCTTACTCTCCCTCACTTCCCTCTTGTTCAACCTTGTCCGCTCCCCCTCCATCTCTCACCCACTCTCCCTCTACACCCCAACCCTCTCCCCACTCCTGCTTCTCCCCTTCATCCCCCTCTCATCCCTATCCTATTCATCCACCCCCATTGAGACACACACCCCACTCCACCTCTCCCTAATCCCCCCTGCCTCTCTCTCTCTCTCACCATGTGCCCTCTCTGCTTCTCTCTCTAGCCCCACTTTCACATAGTCCCAACGCACTCCCTTCTCCCCACCACCTCTTACCCCTCTGCCCCGACAGTGTCCCCCACCCAGCCCCTCCCTGGTCCAATTCCCCCTCATCCAACCCGTCCCCGGTCCAACTCCTCCTCTGATTCAATGCCCCCTCACCCAACGCCCCTTCTCTGATCCAATTCCCCCTCATTCAACCCCTCCCCGATCCAATTCCTCCCAACCCAACCTTCCTCTGATCAAATGACCCCTCACCCAAATCCTCCCAATTCAATTCCCCCAACACTACCTCTCCTCTGATCCAACGTCTCCCTCATCCAATTCCTTTCCTGATCTAATTTCCCCCCAACCCTAACTCTCTCCTGATTCAAAGTTCCCTCACCCAACCCCTTCTATGATCCAATTCCCCTCACCCAACCTCTCTCCTGATCCACCTCCCCCGAACCCAGCCCCTCTTCTAACCCAAACCCTCCCCGGTCCAACATCTCCAACCCCTCATCTGATCCAATGTCCCTCCCCTCACCCACTTTCCTCTTTGCCCTGCCACCACCATCTCCATTCCCTCCCCCCAAACCCCAATCCCTTCCTCCACTCTCTCCTCCTGCTCCTCCCCCTCACCTAATTACCCCCCTCTCTCCCCTACCCACCCCGCTCTGTGTGCCCCCATGTGGCACTGACCCTGTCGAAGTGGTTGAAGGAGGCACGGAACTCGTTCAGCTGCTCCTGGCTGATGCCCTTGGCATCCCGGGTCAGGATCTGGTTCTCTACCTCATTGATGGTCCTGGCGATGGTGGTGAGGAGCTGCTCCCAGCCCACTCGGATGTGCTGTGGACAGTCGGGGGAAGAGAACATGGTCACAGTGAGGCAACACCCAGCAACCAGGGAACAGCTCCACACATCAATCCTCCTGTGCCCTGACACACAGAGTGAAACTCCCTCCACACCATCCCATCACACACTCCCAGGGTCAGACACGGAGTGAAGCTCCCTCCACACCGTCCCATCACACACTCCCGGGGTCAGACACAGAGTGAAGCTCCCTCCACACCGTCCCGTCACACACTCCCGGGGTCAGACACAGAGTGAAGCTCCCTCCACACCGTCCCATCACACACCCCCGGGGTCAGACACAGAGTGAATCTCCCTCCACACCGTCCCATCACACACTCCCGGGGTCAGACACAGAATGAAGCTCCCTCCACACCGTCCCATCACACACTCCCGGGGTCAGACACAGAGTGAAGCTCCCTCCACACCGTCCCATCACACACTCCCGGGGTCAGACACAGAGTGAAGCTCCCTCCACACCGTCCCATCACACACTCCCGGGGTCAGACACAGAGTGAAGCTCCCTCCACACCGTCCCATCACACACTCCCGGGGTCAGACACAGAGTGAAGCTCCCTCCACACCGTCCCATCACACACTCCCGGGGTCAGACACAGAGTGAAGCTCCCTCCACACCGTCCCATCACACACTCCCGGGGTCAGACACAGAGTGAAGCTCCCTCCACACCGTCCCATCACACACTCCCGGGGTCAGACACAGAGTGAAGCTCCCTCTACACTGTCCCATTACAAACTCCCGGGGTCAGACACAGAGTGAAGCCCCCTCCACACCGTCCCATCACACACTCCCGGGGTCAGACACAGAATGAAGCTCCCTCCACACCGTCCCATCACACACTCCCGGGGTCAGACACAGAGTGAAGCTCCCTCCACACCGTCCCATCGCACACTCCCGGGATCAGACACAGAGTGAAGCTCCCTCCACACCTTCCCATCACACACTCCCGGGGTCAGTGGACATGGAGAGGATGTTTCCTATAGTGGGGGGGGGGGGGGGTCTAGGACCAGAGAACACAGATAGTGTGGATGTGGAGAGGATGTTTCCTATAGTGGGGGGGTCTAGGACCAGAGGACACAGATAGAGAGGAGGTGGAGAGGATGTTTCCTATAGTGGGGGAGCCTGGGACAAGAGGACACAGCCTCAGAATAGAGGGATGCCTCTTTAAAACGGAGATGAGGAGAAATTTCTTTAGCCGGAGGGTGGCGAATCTTTGGAATTCGTCGCCTCAGGCAGCTGTGGAGGCCAAGTCAGTGGGTTTATTTAAGGCGGAAGTTGATAGGTTCTTGATTGGTCAGGGTATGAAGGGTTACGGGGAGAAGGCAGGAGATTGGGGGGGCTGAGAGGTAAATGGATCAGCCATGATGGAATGGCAGAGCAGACTCGATGGGCCAAATGGCCGAATTCTGCTCCTCTGCCTTATGGTCTTATGGTGACGCCATTACAGCGCCAGTGTCCCAGGTTCAATTCCCGCCACCGCCGATAGGTTCTCCCCGTGACCGCAAGATACCTCCATGTGCACTGTACGTAAAGACGCAGGGGTTAGGAGGTTAATTTGTCACGTGCGTGTAATTGGTCGGCGCAGGCCTGTTGGGTTGGAAGGGCCAGTGTCTAAATTTGCTTCTTGAACGAACCGGCACCACTCGAATCGTTATAACAACAGGACGACAGCCTTGCAGTATCATGGGCGCGTTTACTTTTGCTCTGCCCCGTCCCTTCTTACAAAAATTGGGCATAGTTTATGCCTAATCTGCACGTGAACGCTGCTTATCTGTGGCAATGCGCCATTGACGGCGCTGCAAGTAAAGTTTCTCGGTACACCTGTTCGTACGCGCACACTTGCCGGATTCACGATCAGGATTTATTCATCACGCGTACATCGAAACACGCATTGGTCGCGTGTCCACACCAGAACACGGAACAGTTCAGGCGATGGTACGGGCCCCTCGGGCCGCGATGTTGCCGTTGATGTTCCTCTCCGCACCTCGTGGTGCATCGGGCGGCAACCCTGCTGGCAACCCTGCATCTCTCTGTGTTTTTATTTACGAGGCCGAGTCGCTAGCTCAACACGCAACCCAGCGCGGATGGAAAGCGTGCAAGGAGCGAGCCGGACTCGAACCCGGGGCGTCCCGTCTCGAAGTCCGGTGCGAATGTCACTACAGTGCTGGCCGACTTCCACGATTGGGTGCTGACCTTTTAACGTACTCTAAAGAGCATTCTAACCCCTCCCTCCGGATTCTTTGCCTCACAATGTGAACCTACTCTGAGATTAACCCAGCCCTTCCCTCATACAAAACACTCCACGTTTCTGTCATCTAAGAGCATCTTAAATGTCCCTAATGTATCTGCTTCTAACACCACCCCTGGCAGGGCGTTCTACACACCCTCCACTCTCTGTAAAAAAACCTGCCTCTGACATCCCCCCCCCCCATACTTTCCTCCAATCACCTTAAAATTATTCTCCCCCCCTCGTATTAGACACTTCCACCCTGGGAAAAAGTCTCTGGCTCTCCACTCGATCTCTGTTGTTGACAGAGATGGTTGTTGACTTCAGGAGGGCACGGAGCGACCACTCTCCGCTGAACATCGACGGCTCCTCGGTAGAGATTGTAAAGAGCACCAAATTTCTTGGTGTTCACCTGGCAGAGAATCTCACCTGGTCCCTTAACACCAGCTCCATAGCAAAGAAAGCCCAGCAGCGTCTCTACTTTCTGCGAAGGCCGAGGAAAGTCCATCTCCCACCCCCCATCCTCATCACATTCTACAGGGGTTGTATTGAGAGCATCCTGAGCAGCTGCATCACTGCCTGGTTCGGAAATTGCACCGTCTCGGATCGCAAGACCCTGCAGCGGATAGTGAGGTCGGCTGAGAAGATCATCGGGGTCTCTCTTCCCACCATCACGGACATTTACACTACACGCTGCATCCGCAAAGCAAACAGCATTGTGAAGGACCCCATGCACCCCTCACACAAACTCTTCTCTCTCCTGCCGTCTGGGAAAAGGCACCGAAGCATTCGGGCTCTCACAACCAGACTGTGTAACAGTTTCTTCCCCCAAGCTATCAGACTCCTCAATACCCAGAGCCTGGACTGACACCTTACTGCCCTATTGTCCTGTTTATTATTTATTGTAATGCCTGCACTGTTTTGTGCACTTTATGCAGTCCTGGGTAGGTCTGTAGTCTAGTGTAGTTTTTTTTTCTGTGTTGTTTTTTACGTAGTTCAGTCTAGTTTTTCTACTGTGTCATGTAACACCATGGTCCTGAAAAACGTTGTCTCATATTTACTATGCACTGTACCAGCAGTTATGGTCAAAATGACAATAAAAGTGACTTGACTTGCCTCTTATCATCCTGGACACCTCTATCAGGTCACCTCTCATCCTCCTTCGCTCCAGAGAGAAAAGCCCTCGCTCACTCAACCTTTCTAAGTTCAAACTACAAGTCTGTCACCTTACACAACCCTGGGGTTCATTTTCTTGCGGGCATACTCAATCCTTAATAGAATAGTAACCATCAGGGACGCAATTCAAGACCGCTCCAACTTGGGCCTTCAAAAAGACAATAAATGCAAGCAGAAAGAAATAATAACAATAAATGAATAAGTAATAAATATTGAGAACATGAGATGAAGAGTCCTTGAAAGTAGATTGTGGGAAGAGTTGAGTGATGGCGTTGAGTGTGGTTATCCCCTCTGGTTCAGGAGCCTGATGGTTGAGGGGTGATAACTGTTCCTGAACCTGGTGGTGCGAGTCCTGAGGCTCCTGTACCTTCTACCTGATGGTTGAGGGGTGATAACTGTTCCTGACCCTGGTGGTGCGAGTCCTGAGGCTCCTGTACCTTCTACCTGATGGTTGAGGGGTGATAACTGTTCCTGACCCTGGTGGTGCGAGTCCTGAGGCTCCTGTACCTTCTACCTGATGGTTGAGGGGTGATAACTGTTCCTGAACCTGGTGGTGTGAGTCCTGAGGCTCCTGTACCTTCTACCTGATGGTTGAGGGGTGATAACTGTTCCTGACCCTGGTGGTGCGAGTCCTGAGGCTCCTGTACCTTCTACCTGATGGTTGAGGGGTGATAACTGTTCCTGAACCTGGTGGTGTGAGTCCTGAGGCTCAGAAGGGATACTCTCAGTGTTCAGCAGGAGAACACAAGGGGCAACAACAACAGAACCACAGCGACACAAGCCCTCTCTCTCCCTGCCTCCCTCACTGATACCCCTCTCTTTTCCAGTCTAGTCACCAGGATGACCGGGATCCGAAGGCCGGTGACCTGATAGAAATTTTTCGGCCACTTTACCGGCACTGGGCGCTGTACGTGGGGGACGGTTATGTCATTCACCTGGCACCTCCGAGTAAGTACAGTGTCACCCTCCCAGTTACACCTCCGTCACCCCGCTCAGACCCCCCAAGATTCTTCACATCCTACGTACGGCCTGCGAGACACAGACACACACACACCCCACCCCCCAGGACAGGCCGCCTCAGGGCCTCCAGTCCTTGTCCCTGGACTCACAGCCATCAGCCCTTTGACCTCCAGACTCTGCCCCATGCAGTCTCTCACATGACAATACACTTGACTTTAAATTTGAAGGAACACACACACACACAAGGCGCCGGTGGAACGCAGCAGGCCAGGCAGCAACTATCGGGAGAAGTACAGTCGAAGTTTCGGGCCGAGACCCTTGATCAAGACTAGGTAGCCCTGTCGAAGGGTCTCGGCCCGAAACGTCGAAGGTACTTCTCCCTGTAGATGCTGCCTGGCCTGCTGCGTTCCGCCGGCATTTTGTGTGTGTGTTGCTTGAATTTCCAGCATCTGCAGATTTCCTCGTGTTTGCGTTTTTGAAGGGCTGTACAAGATGATGAGGCATATATCGAGCAGACAGCCGGAGACTTTCCCCAGGATGGAAATCGCTAATAAGAGGGGGCATAACTTTAAGGTGATTGGAGGAAAGTATTGGGGGGGTAGGTTTTTCACACAGAGCGTGGTGGGTGTGTATGGAACACCCTGTCAGGGGTGTTGGTCGAGGCAGATACATTAGGGATATTTAAGAGACTCTTAGATGGGCAAAATACAGGGCTCTGTGGGGGGGGGGGGGGGAGGAGTTAGATTGATCTTGGAGTAGGTTAAAATGTCAGCATAACCGGACGGGCCAAAGGGCCTGTAATGCAGTGATCTATGTTCTAAAATAAACGTTTTTCCCACCCTCCCAGTCTCTCACTCAGCCAGGATCCCAACCTCAGGACAACCTGCCTTCAGGCCTCGTGTCCTTGGCCCCGGACTCTCTGGACTCGCAGCCATCAGACGTCCTTAATCCGGCCCCTGGCCTGAAATCGCAGACGCACGGACGGTATCAAATTTGACTTTAAACTGGACAAACACCGGTGCAGGCTGAGAGGTAGACCGGGAGGTCTGAGCCCCGGAGGCCAGGGAGGTGATGTTGGGGGGGCTTACCTCCATGGTGTAGCTGGTGTGTTTGTTGTCGAAGATGAGGGCTTCCTGGATGAGCTGGTGGTCTCCCTCCAGCTTGTCGATGTTGGACTTGTAGTTGATGATGTTCTGTTCGTACTGCTTCAGGTGGTTCATCTGGTCCTCCAGGGAGCCCGTGATGTCGATGGAGATGTGGCCGATCTCCTGACGGGCGGAAAGAGTGGGACAGTCAGCCCTGGAAAAGCTCCCCCCACACCGACCCGTCACACACTCCCGGGGTCAGACACAGAGTGAAGCTCCCTCCACACCGTCCCATCACACACTCCCGGGGTCAGACACAGAGTGAAGCTCCCTCCGCACCGTCCCATCACACACTCCCGGGGTCAGACACAGAGTGAATCTCCCTCCGCACCGTCCCATCACACACTCCCGGGGTCAGACACAGAGTGAAGCTCCCTCCGCACCGTCCCATCACTCACTCCCGGGGTCAGACACAGAGTGAAGCTCCCTCCGCACCGTCCCATCACACACTCCCGGGGTCAGACACAGAGTGAATCCCCCTCCACACCGTCCCATCACACACTCCCGGGGTCAGACACAGAGTGAATCTCCCTCCACACCGTCCCATCACACACTCCCGGGGTCAGACACAGAGTGAATCTCCCTCCACACAGTCCCATCACACACTCCCGGGGTCAGACACAGCGTGAAGCTCCCTCCACACTGTCCCATCACTCACTCCCAGTGACCAGTGCAGAATCAGTTTTTGGGGCTGGCTTATTGAATGGGACCCTGTCTAAACAGGGGCTAAACGGAGGCAAGTAACGTTGTGCCCACACGTGACCAGCTCCCAGCGATGGATTCTGACCACAGCATCTAGTGACATGCATATTGCAGGGACACCGATGATCACTGTCCTAGGGGGAGGGGGGAGTTACCACCGACAAGAAACGCTATTGGACCAGGCACACCAACCCCGTGGCGACAATGTCAGAGGGTGGAGATTCTTCGGGGAGTGACACCCCACAGTCTTTCCCCCATCCACAGGACACGTCACGAGGGGACACTCCCCTTGCCTGGATGAGGGCGGCTCCAACCACTCTCGGGGGGCGTGACAGTGTGTGGGACTGTCCAGCCTGCTCGATCGGCGCCCCGCAACCGCTCCAAGCGTCCCCTCCGTCGCAGAGCGGCCGCAGCATTCACCGCCCATGAAACGCATCGCGGCCACGCTCCCCGGCCACTCTAACGGCCCCTTCTCAAACCCACAGCACCACTCTCGGAGGGCAAGGGCACCATCCCCCTCTGACAAATAACGTCTGCTGCCGTTCCCTCTCCGTCCCCGAATTTCAACCCTCCTACGGTCCTCCCCAGCAGTGGAGCAGGAGCCCAGGACAGGGGCCGCAAGGATTTGACACAGAGATCCAACCTCACCTCCATCTTGGTCTGGATCCAAGGGCCGATGACGTTGGCCTGGGCGGCGAACTGGCGGCGAAGACGTTCGTTGGACTGTTGACGGGCGAGTTCCTCCTGCAGGGTTTGGTCTCTGTGCGGGACCAGTGTCTTCACCTGCAGGGTCACAGGGTTCGCAGTGAAAGCTCGTTCTGTGTCAGTCCCCAAACTATTCCCACCGCCCCACTCTCTCCCCACAGCCCCGTGTCAGTCCCCAAACTAATCCCACTGTCCCACTCTCTCCCCACAGTCCTGTCAGTCCCCAAACTAATCCCACTGTCCCACTCTCTCCCAACAGCCCTGTGTCAGTCCCCAAACTAATCCCACTGTCCCACACTCTCCCCACAGCCCCGTGTCAGTCCCCAAACTAATCCCACTGTCCCATTCTCTCCCCACAGACCTGTGTCAGTCCCGAAACTAATCCCACTGTCCCACTCTCTCCACAGTCCTGTGTCAGTCCCCAAACTAATCCCACTATCCCACTCTCTCCCCACAGTCCCGTGTCAGTCCCCAAACTAATCCCACTGTCCCACTCTCTCCCCACAGTCCTGTGTCAGTCCCCAAACTAATCCCACTGTCCCACTCCCTCCCCACAGCCCCGTGTCAGTCCCCAAACTAATCCCACTGTCCCACTCACTCCCCACAGCCCTGTGTCAGTCCCCAAACTAATCCCACTGTACCACTCTCTCCCCACAGCCCTGTGTGAGTCCCCAAACTAATCCCACTGTCCCACTCTCTCCGCACAGCCCTGTGTCAGTCACCAAACTAATCCCACTGTCCCACTCTCTCCCCACAGCCCTGTGTCAGTCACCAAACTAATCCCACTGTCCCACTCTCTCCCCACAGCCCCGTGTCAGTCCCCAAACTAATCCCACTGTCCCACTCTCTCCCCACAGCCCCGTGTCAGTCCCCAAACTAATCCCACTGTCCCACTCTCTCCCCACAGCCCCGTGTCAGTCACCAAACTAATCCCACTGTCCCATTCTCTCCCCACAGACCTGTGTCAGTCCCCAAACTAATCCCACAGTCCCACTCTCTCCCCACAGTCCCGTGTCAGTCCCCAAACTAATCCCACTGTCCCACTCTCTCCCCACAGCCCTGTGTCAGTCCCCAAACTAATTCCACTGTCCCACTCTCTCCCCACAGCCCCGTGTCAGTCACCAAACTATTCCCACTGTCCCATTCTCTCCCCACAGCCCTGTGTCAGTCCCCAAACGAATCCCACTCTCTCCCCACAGTCCCGTGTCAGTCCCCAAACTAATCCCACTGTCCCACTATCTCTCCACAGCCCTGTGTCAGTCCCCAAACTAATCCCACTGTCCCACTCTCTCCCCACAGCCCCACGTCAGTCCCCAAACTAATCCCACTGTCCCACTATCTCTCCACAGCCCTGTGTCAGTCCCCAAACTAATCCCACTGTCCCACTCTCTCCCCACAGCCCCACGTCAGTCCCCAAACTAATCCCACTGTCCCACTATCTCTCCACAGCCCTGTGTCAGTCCCCAAACTAATCCCACTGTCCCACTCTCTCCCCACAGCCCCACGTCAGTCCCCAAACTAATCCCACTGTCCCATTCTCTCCCCACAGTCCTGTGTCAGTCCCCAAACTAATCCCACTGTCCCGCTCTCTCCCCACAGCCCCACGTCAGTCCCCAAACTAATCCCACTGTCCCATTCTCTCCCCACAGTCCTGTGTCAGTCCCCAAACTAATCCCTCTGTCCCACTCTCTCCCCACAGCCCCGTGTCAGTCCCCAAACTAATCCCACTGTCCCACTCTCTCCCCACAGTCCTGTGTCAGTCCCCAAACTAATCCCACTGTCCCACTCTCTCCCCACAGCCCCACGTCAGTCCCCAAACTAATCCCACTCTCTCCCCACAGCCCTGTGTGAGTCCCCAAACTAATCCCACTGTCCCACTATCTCTCCACAGCCCTGGGTCAGTCCCCAAACTAATCCCACTGTCCCACTCTCTCCCCACAGTCCTGTGTCAGTCCCCAGACTAATCCCACTGTCCCACGCTCCCCACAGTCCCGTGTCAGTCCCCAAACTAATCCCACTGTCCCACTCTCTCCAGTCCTGTGTGAGTCCCCAAACTAATCCCACTGTCCCACTCTCTCCCCACAGACCTGTGTCAGTCCCCAAACTAATCCCACTGTCCCACTCTCTCCCCACAGTCGTGTCAGTCCCCAAACTAATCCCACTGTCCCACTCTCTCCCCACAGCCCTGTGTCAGTCACCAAACTAATCCCACTGTCCCACTCTCTCCCCACAGTCCTGTGTCAGTCCCCAAACTAATCCCACTGTCCCACTCTCTCCCCACAGCCCTGTGTCAGTCTCCAGACTCATCCCACTGCCCCACTCTCTCCCCACAGACCTGTGTCAGTCCCCAGACTAATCCCACTGCCCCACTCTCTCCCCACAGCCCCGTGTCAGTCCCCAAACTAATCCCACTGTCCCACTCTCTCCCCACAGCCCTGTGTCAGTCCCCAGACTAATCCCACTGCCCCACTCTCTCCCCACAGCCCCGTGTCAGTCCCCAGACTCATCCCACTGCCCCACTCTCTCCCCACAGACCCGTGTCAGTCCCCAGACTCATCCCACTGTCCCACTCTCTCCCCACAGTCCTGTGTGAATCCCCAGACTCATCCCACTGCCCCGTTCTGTCTGACCGTCACGGGGTTGCTCTGTAGAGCCTCACTTTGTCCCACTTGGCGGCCACGTCCTGGGGGTTGATGTTGGTGTACGGGTTGATTCCGGACAGCTTGATTCCGTAGGTCTGGGCTATCTTGTTGATCTCGTTCTGGATCCCCATAATGGCCATCCGTTCCTTGTCGGCTTCCGGCAGCGTGGCCTTGAACTGCTCGTGTGCCGTGATCAGGCTCTGGGGAGGGAGAGGGCGGAGGCCGAGTCAGCAGAGTGGCCCTTCGGCCCATCGTGGCGGTGGCAGTGTTGTTCGGGAAACGCAAGTGCATAGGGGACTAGTATGGTCTCAGCCCAGCTGTGATGGACACAGCGTCGGCTGTGACCAACACGGTTACCTCGTGTTGGCTGTGAGTGAAACAGTCAGAAAAATGCCTACGTGTTTTCACCATAATCAGACAGGTGTTCAGATGCAGCCATGGTTAGAACCCACTCCAGGATATATTTGCTATGTCCCGATGTGGCTGCCACATTCGAGAAAACGTCACTGAAATTTATCCTGCTGTGGTCTTACCCGTGTGGGATAATGTCCAGCTGTGTGTCACAGTGTGGGGATCACGTCCAGATGTGTCACAGTGTGGGGATCACATCCAGCTGTGTGTCACAGTGTGGGGGTCACGTCCAGATGTGTCACAGTGTGGGGATCACGTCCAGATGTGTGTCACAGTGTGGGGATCACGTCCAGATGTGTCATAGTGTGGGGTCACGTGCAGCTGTGTGTCACAGTGTGGGGATCACGTTCAGATGTGTCACAGTGTGGGGATCACGTCCAGCTGTGTGTCACAGTGTGGGGATCACGTCCAGATGTGTATCGGAGTGTGGGGATCACGTCCAGCTGTGTCACAGTGTGGGGATCACGTCCAGCTGTGTGTCACAGTGTGGGGATCACGTTCAGATGTGTCACAGTGTGGGGATCACGTCCAGCTGTGTATCAGAGTGTGGGGATCACGTCCAGATGTGTCACAGTGTGGGGTCACGTCCAGCTGTGTGTCACAGTGTGGG
Source organism: Hemitrygon akajei (assembly GCF_048418815.1). NCBI lineage: Eukaryota > Metazoa > Chordata > Chondrichthyes > Myliobatiformes > Dasyatidae > Hemitrygon > Hemitrygon akajei. The sequence goes on along the minus strand of NC_133151.1, from coordinate 5,976,998 downwards.
GATCACGTCCAGATGTGTATCGGAGTGTGGGGATCACGTCCAGATGTGTACCGGAGTGTGGGGATCACGTCCAGCTGTGTATCGGAGTGTGGGGATCACGTCCAGATGTGTACCGGAGTGTGGGGATCACGTCCAGCTGTGTATCGGAGTGTGGGGATCACGTCCAGCTGTGTGTCACAGTGTGGGGATCACGTCCAGATGTGTATCGGAGTGTGGGGATCACGTCCAGATGTGTACCGGAGTGTGGGGATCACGTCCAGCTGTGTATCGGAGTGTGGGGATCACGTCCAGATGTGTCACAGTGTGTGGTCACGTCCAGATGTGTACCGGAGTGTGGGGATCACATCCAGCTGTGTATTGGAGTGTGGGGATCACGTCCAGATGTGTGTCACAGTGTGGGATCACGTCCAGATGTGTATCGGAGTGTGGGGATCACGTCCAGCTCTGTACCGGAGTGTGGGGATCACGTCCAGCTGTGTATCAGAGTGTGGGGATCACGTCCAGATGTGTATCGGAGTGTGGGGATCACGTCCAGATGTGTCACAGTGTGTGGTCACGTCCAGATGTGTACCGGAGTGTGGGGATCACGTCCAGCTGTGATTCGGAGTGTGGGGATCACGTCCAGATGTGTGTCACAGTGTGGGGATCACGTCCAGATGTGTATCGGAGTGTGGGGATCACGTCCAGATGTGTATCGGAGTGTGGGGATCACGTCCAGATGTGTCACAGTGTGTGGTCACGTCCAGATGTGTATCGGAGTGTGGGGATCACGTCCAGATGTGTATCGGAGTGTGGGGATCACGTCCAGATGTGTCACAGTGTGTGGTCACGTCCAGATGTGTACCGGAGTGTGGGGATCACGTCCAGCTGTGTATCGGAGTGTGGGGATCACGTCCAGATGTGTGTCACAGTGTGGGGATCACGTCCAGCTGTGTATCAGAGTGTGGGGATCACATCCAGATGTGTATCGGTGTGTGGGGATCACGTCCAGATGTGTGTCACAGTGTGGGATCATGTCCAGCTGTGTCACAGTGTGGGGATCACGTCCAGCTGTGTATCGGAGTGTGGGGATCACGTCCAGATGTGTGTCACAGTGTGGGATCATGTCCAGCTGTGTCACAGTGTGGGGATCACGTCCAGCTGTGTATCAGAGTGTGGGGATCACGTCCAGATGTGTCACAGTGTGTGGTCATGTCCAGCTGTGTATCGGAGTGTGGGGATCACGTCCAGATGTGTCACAGTGTGGGGATCACGTCCAGCTGTGTATCGGAGTGTGGGGATCACGTCCAGATGTGTATCGGAGTGTGGGGATCACGTCCAGCTCTGTACCGGAGTGTGGGGATCACGTCCAGATGTGTATCGGAGTGTGGGGATCACGTCCAGCTGTGTATCAGAGTGTGGGGATCACGTCCAGCTGTGTATCAGAGTGTGGGGATCACATCCAGCTCTGTACCGGAGTGTGGGGATCACGTCCAGATGTGTGTCACAGTGTGGGATCATGTCCAGCTGTGTCACAGTGTGGGGATCACGTCCAGCTGTGTATCAGAGTGTGGGGATCACGTCCAGATGTGTGTCACAGTGTGGGATCATGTCCAGCTGTGTCACAGTGTGGGGATCACGTCCAGCTGTGTATCGAAGTGTGGGGATCACGTCCAGATGTGTATCGGAGTGTGGGGATCACGTCCAGATGTGTATCGGAGTGTGGGGATCACGTCCAGCTCTGTACCGGAGTGTGGGGATCACGTCCAGATGTGTATCGGAGTGTGGGGATCACGTTCAGATGTGTCACAGTGTGGGGATCACGTCCAGCTGTGTATCAGAGTGTGGGGATCACGTCCAGATGTGTCACAGTGTGGGGTCACGTCCAGCTGTGTGTCACAGTGTGGGGATCACGTCCAGCTGTGTGTCACAGTGTGGGGATCATGTCCAGATGTGTATCGGAGTGTGGGGATCACGTCCAGCTGTGTCACAGTGTGGGGATCACGTCCAGATGTGTATCGGAGTGTGGGGATCACGTCCAGATGTGTATCAGAGAGTGGGGATCACGTCCAGATGTGTATCGGAGTGTGGGGATCACGTCCAGATGTGTACCGGAGTGTGGGGATCACGTCCAGCTGTGTATCGGAGTGTGGGGATCACGTCCAGATGTGTCACAGTGTGTGGTCACGTCCAGATGTGTACTGGAGTGTGGGGATCACATCCAGCTGTGTATCGGAGTGTGGGGATCACGTCCAGATGTGTGTCACAGTGTGGGATCACGTCCAGATGTGTATCGGAGTGTGGGGATCACGTCCAGCTCTGTACCGGAGTGTGGGGATCACGTCCAGCTGTGTATCAGAGTGTGGGGATCACGTCCAGATGTGTATCGGAGTGTGGGGATCACGTCCAGATGTGTCACAGTGTGTGGTCACGTCCAGATGTGTACCGGAGTGTGGGGATCACGTCCAGCTGTGTATCGGAGTGTGGGGATCACGTCCAGATGTGTGTCACAGTGTGGGGATCACGTCCAGATGTGTATCGGAGTGTGGGGATTACGTCCAGCTGTGTATCGGAGTGTGGGGATCACATCCAGATGTGTATCGGAGTGTGGGGATCACGTCCAGCTGTGTATCGGAGTGTGGGGATCACGTCCAGATGTGTGTCACAGTGTGGGGATCACGTCCAGATGTGTGTCACAGTGTGGGATCACGTCCAGCTGTGTATCAGAGTGTGGGGATCATGTCTAGATGTGTCACAGTGTGGGGTCACGTCCAGCTGTGTACCGGAGTGTGGGGATCACGTCCAGATGTGTATCGGAGTGTGGGGATCACGTCCAGCTGTGTATCGGAGTGTGGGGATCACATCCAGATGTGTCACAGTGTGTGGTCACGTCCAGATGTGTACCGGAGTGTGGGGATCACGTCCAGCTGTGTATCGGAGTGTGGGGATCACGTCCAGATGTGTGTCACAGTGTGGGGATCACGTCCAGATGTGTATCGGAGTGTGGGGATTACGTCCAGCTGTGTATCGGAGTGTGGGGATCACGTCCAGATGTGTATCGGAGTGTGGGGATCACGTCCAGCTGTGTATCGGAGTGTGGGGATCACGTCCAGATGTGTATCGGAGTGTGGGGATCACGTCCAGCTGTGTATCGGAGTGTGGGGGTCACGTCCAGCTGTGTACCGGAGTGTGGGGATCACGTCCAGCTGTGTATCGGAGTGTGGGGGTCACGTCCAGCTGTGTACCGGAGTGTGGGGGTCACGTCTAGCTGTGTATCGGAGTGTGGGGGTCACGTCCAGCTGTGTATCGGAGTGTGGGGATCACGTCCAGATGTGTATTGGAGTGTGATGGGATCCTCGCACAGTCAGTGTGCAGCTCCTCCCCCGTGCTCTGTGCTCCCCCCACGAGTTACCTGGATCTCCTCGATACTGTGCACGATGAACATGTCCTGCAGATCCTCCATGGCCCCATCCATCCAGTTGTTAAACGGGGCTGCCCGCTTAGCGAACTCCAGGTACAGCTGGTCGATGGTCTCCAGCAGTTTCTCGTTCCGCTGGGGGAGGGAAGGAGGGAGAGTGAGGGGGGAAGGAGAGTGAAGTGCCATGGCGGAGAGGGTGCAATTACAGCTCGGGGGGTCAGAGTTCTGGCCTCCCCTGTACGTTCTCTCTGGGCGCTGATGTTTCCACAGACTAAAGACGTACCGGTTAACCGGTTAATTGGTTAGCATAAGTTGTCTTGTGATTAGTCTCGGGTTAAATTGGTGGGTGGCCGGGCAGCTCGGCTCGTTGGGCTGACGGGGCTTTTCCCTGTAAAGTGGGTCATTGGCCGTAACGGGGGGGGGGGGGGGGGAGGTGGGTTCAGAGGTCACCACCTACCTCGAGGGAGTCCCTCCGTTTCTGGGTCAGGGTCCCGAGAGTGTCCCATTGGTCACAGATGGCCTGACAGCGATTGTTCACCGTGGCTGCATCGTGGTAATCCAGCTCACTGCGGGGGGGGGAGAGAGAGAGAGAGAGAGGGAGTGAGAGAGAGAGGGAGAGAGTGAGAGGGAGAGAGAGAGGGAGAGGGAGAGGGAGAGAGAGAGAGACAGAGAGAGAGAGAGAGAGAGAGAGTGAGAGAGAGGGGGAGAGAGTGAGGGGGGAGAGAGTGTGAGGGGGAGAGAGTGTGAGGGGGGGAGAGAGTGAGAGAGGGAGAGAGTGAGAGAGGGAGGGAGAGAGTGGTAGAGGGTGGGGGAGAGAGTGAGAGAGAGGGAGAGTGAGAGAGAGGGAGGGAGGAGTGAGAGAGAGGGAGTGTGAGAGAGAGGGGAGAGAGAGTGAGAGAGTGGGAGGGAGAGAAAGGGAGAGAGTGAGAAAGAGTGAGAGAGAGAGAGGGGGAGAGAGGGAGAGAGAGACGCACAGACATACAGTGTATGTGATAGAGAGGGTGGGGTGAGTGAGAAAGATGGAGGAGGATGGAGAATGGGGAGGGGGAGGGAGAGAGAGATCGGGGGTTTGAGAGGTGAGTGAAAATGAGGGAGGTGTGAGGAGAAGGGGAGAGGGGCAGAAAGGAGAGGGGAAAATGGAAGAGGGAGACAGGAAGAAGGAAGGGGAGAGGGAGGGGAGGGAGAGAGGTTTAAAATGGGGGAGACAGAAAGAGGGAGATGGAGGGTAGATGGGAAGGGGTAGATGAGGGAGTGTAGGGGAGGGATGAGCGAGGGGAGAGGAAGGAGTGAGGACAGGGGAGAGGGGGTGAGAGAGGGGAGTGAGTGATAAAGAATGAGGGGCATAGAGAATGGCAGAGAGAGTGAGAGTGAGGGAGATTGGGGAGGAGAGAGATGGGGAGGTTGAGGGAGGGGTGAGATGGAGAGGGGTTTTAAATGGGAGGGAGACGGTAAGGGAGATGAAGTGGAGATGCAGAGTTTGGCAGAGAGAGAGGGGGAGAGGGAGAGGGGAGGAGGAGAGGGTGGTGAGGGTGAGGTGTTTTAGATGGGGAATGGGAGACAGAGGGAGAGGGGAGGAGGAGTGGGAGGGTGGTGAGGGTGAGGTGTTTTAGATGGGGAATGGGAGACAGAGGGAGAGGGGAGGAGGAGCGGGAGGGTGGTGAGGGTGAGGTGTTTTAGATGGGGAATGGGAGACAGAGGGAGAAGGGAGGGGGAGAGGGAGAGGGGAGGAGGAGCGGGAGGGTAGTGAGGGTGAGGTGTTTTAGATGGGGAATGGGAGAGATGGAGAGGGGAGGGGGAGAGAGTAAGGGGAGAAATTAAGGAGTGTGAAGTGGGAGTGGGAGGCGGTTTTGTGAGAAGTGGCGGAGGCGAGTTGAATGCTGGCGACTGTGAGGGTGGAGGTGTGGTGGGGGAAGGTGAGGGACGAGTTGGGTTGAGTGTGGAAGGGAGGAGAGGGATGAGTTGGGGAAGGATGAGGAGGGCAGGTTTGTTTTGGGAGTTGTGGTTGAGGGACGCTGGAGTGGGTGGGGCCTGATGGAGGGTCGGAGGAGGCACGATGAGGGGAGGGCAGTGTCGTGCTCCTACTTCAGCTCCTGAGCGATGGCGGCGATCTGCTCCACGCGGTCCTGGTGGGCGGCCAGGTCACTCTCGAAGGCCTCATGTTTGCGCATCAGGGCACGGATCTCCATCAGTGAGGCCGACTCATACTCCTTCCGGCTCAGCATCTCCTCCTTCCCTGGGGGCAGGAGGGCAAGGGGGGGGGGGGGTATTAGCCAGCCCTGGTACCCTCGCTCTTCGGCGCTCTCCCCCTCCCTCTCCCAATGACTCTCCCTCCACACCAAACGATTCCCCACCCAATGCCCCTCTCCCCACCCAGTGACCCTCTTTCCACTCGATGACCCCTCTCCCCACCCATTATCTCTCTGCACACACAGGCCCTCTTCTCACCCAAGCACCCCCCACCCAATCGCTCTCTCCATACTCAGTGCCCTCTCCACCCAATGTCTCCACCCACGCCCAACAACCCCTTCCTCACCCAACAACCCTCTCCCCATCCAATGTCTCTCTCCCCACTCAACGTCTCTCCCTACACAATGGCCCACCCATCCAATGATCCTCTCCTGCACCCAATCTCCCCTCACCCAACGATTCTCTCCCCACCCAATGAACCGTTCCCCTCCCAATTTCTCCCCATCCCATGTCTCCCTCCACACCGATCGATTTTCCACTCAATGGTTCTGTCCCCACCCACCCAACGATGCTTTCCCCACCCGATAACCCTCTTCACGCTCATCAACTCTCTCACCACCCACTGTCTCTCTGCACCCAATGACCGTCTCCCCACCCAATGACCCGCTTTTCCCCAAGCATCCCAACCCAACGTCTCTCTCCATACTCAATGTCCCTCTCGACCCAATGCTACTCCATAGCTGCAAACCCCTTCCTCGCCCAATGAGCCTCTTCCCCCCCAATGTTTCTCTCCACTCAACGTCCACCCACCCATCGACTGCCTCAATGATCTTCTCCCCATGCCAATAACCCTCTCTCACCCTATGTCCCCGTACCCAACAACCTTCTCCACACCTAGCAAATGTCTCCCATCATCTCGCTCCCCACCAATGCTCCCCCACTATATGTTTCACCCCCCCCACCACCGTTCCCTTCCCCTCTCTGCTCTGCCCCCTCACCTGAGGTCCACGCCTCGTGCAGTGCACACTTCTGCTTGAACTTCTCGGCCAGGTGGTCGAGGCGCTCCAAACGCCGGATCTCGGTGAGAAGCCACTCCTCGTATCCCTTCTCCACCTGGTCCAGGCCTTTCCAGGCGTTGGCGATGTCCTGCGGCAGATGAGGTTGGGGCGCGGGGTTACTGTCCTTGCTGCCCCCCTCAGGACTCCCGCCCACGAGGGACGGTGGTGAGGTCTGACCGGCACGACCTCTCGGCCGAAGACCGAGGCGCGGACTGGCCTGGCTCGGCTCGTGCTCGGGGGCAAGGCCTCTTCATCCGGGTAGCCCCCCACCACCGCCCTCAGACCGAGCAGGAGCAGAAGTGGGTGAACCCTGTTGAGAGTGGCGTGCGGTAGAGGGAGCCCAATGGTGACGCCGAAAGAGGAGTGAAACCGAGGGAACATCTCCACCCCAAACCCACAAATAAGTGCTCACCCACACCAAGAGGGTGGCCACTCTCTCAGGAGTCAATAAATGTTCTGTTGGGGTCATTGTTCCCATTGCTTATCAATGCGTACCCTCCGGGACCATTTCACTGGGCCTCCCCGGGAACTACATTATTGGGCTCGCGATTGAGTTGTTGCCCCCCGCTGTCCACTTTGTTAGTCTCACTATTTCCCAGTTGCTCCCCACTGCGGGCTCCCCCCCCCAGAACCTCCCCGCTCCATGCTCCTGAAACCCCCCCCCCACCCTTGCCCCGCCGTCTGTGCCGGGATACCTACGGACACCATCTTGCCCTCAGAGGGCATGAAGGCCGGGCGGTTGCTGAGACGGAGTTTTGTCTGCAGGGTGTTGAAGTTGATCTCCAGTTGGCACTTCTCCTGCACGCGCGGGGGCTTGTGCACGCGGCGGTAATCCCGGAAATCCTCCAGCTTCTGCTGCATGGCCTGCATCGTCTTCTCCGGGATACGGTTCTCCAGCCACGGAATCGTGCGTCGGATCCATTCCAGCAGCTGGGTGGGGTGGGGGGGGGAGAGAGGGAGAGAGAGAGAGAGAGGGTTAGAGAGAGCGAGAGAGGGTTAGAGAGAGCGAGAGCGAGAGACGGTTAGAGAGAGCGAGAGAGGGTTAGAGAGAGCGAGAGAGGGTTAGAGAGAGCGAGAGCGAGAGAGGGTTAGAGAGAGCGAGAGAGGGTTAGAGAGAGCGAGAGGGTTAGAGAGAGTGAGAGAGGGTTAGAGAGAGCGAGAGCGAGAGAGGGTTAGAGAGCGAGAGAGGGTTAGAGCGAGAGGGTTAGAGAGAGCGAGAGAGGGTTAGAGAGAGCGAGAGAGGGTTAGAGAGAGCGAGAGGGTTAGAGAGAGCGAGAGAGGGTTAGAGAGAGTGAGAGCGAGAGAGGGTTAGAGAGAGCGAGAGCGAGAGAGGGTTAGAGAGAGCGAGAGCGAGAGAGGGTTAGAGAGAACGAGAGAGGGTTAGAGAGAGTGAGAGTGAGAGAGGGTTAGAGAGAGTGAGAGTGAGAGAGGGTTAGAGAGAGTGAGAGAGGGTTAGAGAGAGAGGGTTAGAGAGAGCGAGAGAGGGTTAGAGAGAGCGAGAGGGTTAGAGAGAGCGAGAGGATTAGAGAGAGCGAGAGAGGGTTAGAGAGAGTGAGAGCGAGAGAGGGTTAGAGAGAGCGAGAGCGAGAGAGGGTTAGAGAGAGCGAGAGCGAGAGAGGGTTAGAGAGAGCGAGAGAGGGTTAGAGAGAGTGAGAGTGAGAGAGGGTTAGAGAGAGTGAGAGAGGGTTAGAGAGAGCGAGAGCGAGAGGGTTAGAGAGAGCGAGAGTGAGAGAGGGTTAGAGAGAGCGAGAGCGAGAGAGGGTTAGAGAGAGCGAGAGTGAGAGAGGGTTAGAGAGAGCGAGAGCGAGAGGGTTAGAGAGAGCGAGAGTGAGAGAGGGTTAGAGAGAGCGAGAGCGAGAGGGTTAGAGAGAGCGAGAGGGTTAGAGAGAGTGAGAGAGGGTTAGAGAGAGCGAGAGCGAGAGAGGGTTAGAGAGAGCGAGAGTGAGAGAGGGTTAGCGAGAGCGAGAGAGGGTTAGAGAGAGCGAGAGTGGGTTAGAGAGAGTGAGAGTGGGGGGGAGAGGGAGAATGAGTGTGAGAGAGAGAGGAAGGGAGGGTGAGAGAGATGGAGAGTGGAAAGTAGGGTGAGGGAGGAGGGGTGAGAGACAGTGAGGGTGAGGGAGGGAGAGAGAGGTGGGGAGGGTGTGAGAGTGTAAGAGAGAGGTAGAGAGGGAGAGTGAAGGTAGGGAGAGAGCATAGGAGAGGCAGAGGGAGAAAGGGAGGGTGTGAGAGAGATTTGGGAGAGAGGGAGTTGAGGGGCGAGGGAGAAGGGGCAACAATGAGGGAGGGTTATAAGCAAGTTGAGAGAGTGAGGGAGCGAGAGGGCTCCCTCCAAGAGAGAAAGAGAGGGTGAGAAAGATGAAGAAAGAGGAGAGGAAGGGGGAGATGGGAAGCAAGAGAGGGCGAGAGAGATGAAGAAAGAGGAGAGGAAGGGGGAGATGGGAAGCAAGAGAGGGTGAGAGAGATGAAGAAAGAGGAGAGGAAGGGGGAGATGGGAAGCAAGAGAGGGTGAGAGAGATGAAGAAAGAGGAGAGGAAGGGGGTGAGGAAACCAAGAGAGGGTGAGAGAGATGAAGAAAGAGGAGAGGAAGGGGGAGATGGGAAGCAAGAGAGGGTGAGAGTTGAAGAAAGAGGAGAGGAAGGGGGAGATGGGAAGCAAGAGAGGGTGAGAGTTGAAGAAAGAGGAGAGGAAGGGGGAGATGGGAAGCAAGAGAGGGTGAGAGTTGAAGAAAGAGGAGAGGAAGGGGGTGAGGAAACCAAGAGAGGGTGAGAGAGATGAAGAAAGAGGAGAGGAAGGGGGAGATGGGAAGCAAGAGAGGGTGAGAGTTGAAGAAAGAGGAGAGGAAGGGGGAGATGGGAAGCAAGAGAGGGTGAGAGAGATGAAGAAAGAGGAGAGGAAGGGGGTGAGGAAACCAAGAGAGGGTGAGAGAGATGAAGAAAGAGGAGAGGAAGGGGGAGATGGGAAGCAAGAGAGGGTGAGAGAGATGAAGAAAGAGAGGAAGGGGGAGATGGGAAGCAAGAGAGGGTGAGAGAGATGAAGAAAGAGGAGAGGAAGGGGGAGCAGGGGCAGCAAGCCTCTCTCTGTCTCCAGAACCCCAGAGTGGGACTTACCTCACTGGCTAGCTTCTCATACTCCTCCATCAGCTTCTCGTTCTCCTGGTTGACGGCCAGGACTTTGCAAATCCTGTTCGCTGCGGTCTCAGCCTGGGGGGGGGGGGGGGGAACAAACCAGAGGATTACCAACTGGG